>NC_140177.1:52868330-52878330 GCF_963971535.1 Notolepis coatsorum | reverse complement strand
TAAGATCCGATCATGAGTGGACAGTTCTTAAGTAGTATACTCATAATAATGGTAACTGTGTATTTGATTCGTTTCTTTTGATAGAAAGTAGCGACCTTACTCCTAAAACCCACCTCACCCCTGCCCATTTTGACAACCTAGGATGGCTTAGAGTAGACAACAGAGTACAGCAACTCGCAATGGGCCTGGTCTGCAAGATACACAACACCACTAAGATACCCCTGTACATGTCGAAATACTTCCCAAAGGTCAGTGAATACCACGACCACAACACCAGAGGGAGTTCCACAAATCATGTTCAACCCAGATTTGGCTCAAACAAGGGACTAAACACGTTTTGCAATTATGCCACAATAATGTGAATCCCTACCCACCTTCAAAACCGCTCTCAAAGAGAACCTACGGGAGGCTGCAATTCGAAACTGGCCCCGGTAAATGGCCGGGAAGCCGGTGGGTATGTGTCCTGGTTGTTGTAAACTGTGACTCCTTCTGGTCGGCTGATCGGTGAAAAAAAGGTGGTAGCAGCCTAAAACAGCATTTATTTTGTCTTATATATCAGTGATTTCTTTCTCCCCCCCCCATATATGAGGCATAAAACCAATCCAGTGGATTTCTTCAACATTAAGGCTAAGAGAACAGCCTGCAGTGCATCAATGTGGATAGGAAAGGGCTTTTATTAGGCAAATAATTGTTTTGTTGATGCTTGTGATTATGAAAAGCTATGGGGCTGCTGAAGGGGCGAAACCAGCCCACATTATTCTGATAACATAGAAACTCTGTTTTACTTTAGATTCGTTCAACATGATTTTTGTTGTGACAGCCCTAATATTGCCTAATAATTTAGACATTGTGGATAAAGCTGGCTTGCTCAATTTGAGAACCAACTGGGGAAGAGAAAAAGGAGGAAGAAAGGGAGAGCAGATACTTTGACCTTCTCAGTGTATAGCATAGAAATATAATTATATACAGTAGGCCTAAAAGATGGTATGGAAGGTGTAGTGGGTAGAGGGACAGAAGCTGCAGATCTGTCCTTGTGGCAGAAAGAAACAACAGTAAAAGACTGTAGAATACGTCAGGGAAGGAAGAAGTGCTTGGTAGAGGGAGCGCAGATTTGCCGGCAGGGTGTACTATTTCCTCAATACGATTCACAATGGAGGTGGAAGTAATTATTATAGCAGTGGGTGGTAGGTGGGGGGAGACGGCAGGGCGGCACCAATTAGAGAGACAACAGGGTGAGCTGAGCCTCCCACCAATTAGGGCTTACATGGATGACATGACTCTGGTGGCCATGACAGTGCCTTGTACAAAAAGGTTACTAGATAAGTTAAGCCTATAGTGAGTTGAGAAGCTTTTCATTGACCAGAGGGATGGTATTAGAGAGAAAGTGTTCCGTAGATGAGGAAGAAATTCCATCTATAAGGGACAGGCCAGTGAAAAGTTTGGGTAGGTGGTATAACGGGGAGTTAAATGATAGTGAACAGATAGAGGAAGCATGTTGTAGAGGGGATAGGAAGGATAGAGAAGTCAGGGCTTCCAGGCAACTTGAAGTTACAGTATGGTGTTTGCCGTTTGGTTCATTCCCTAAGTTGATGTGGCCATTGTCGGTATATGAAGTGCTAATATCAAAAGTGGAAAGGCTTGAGAGGTTGGTTAATTTGTATATTAGAAAATGGTATTACTAGTGTGGCATTGTATGGGAAATGTATTATCTAGCAGTAAATAGTCTAACAGACTTTTGTCAACTGTGTGAGAAAACAAAATGCGCAAGTTGGACCTTTTCCCTTCACATCAGCTAGGGAAACACACCTGCAATCACGTACACTGATAGTGAGGTGTATCTGATGGAAGTGGCTTTGATAGATGAGGAAGAAGCAATGGCAATGGTGTTATTAGATGAGGAAGAAGATATGGGACTGGTGTTATTAGATGAGGAAGAACATATGGCAAAGGCATTGTTAGATGAGGAAGAGGAGCCTTTGTTATGTGAGGAAGCAGCTTTTTTAGATGAGGAAGAAGAGGAAATTCTGTGACGGAGAGAAGCAAATGGAAAGAGAAGATGGTCCATGAGACCACTGAACAGATCCAGGCATAAGGCAGAGAAGATGAGACCACTGAACAGATCCAGGCATGAGGACGAGAAGATGAGACCACTGAACAGATCCAGGCATGAGGACGAGAAGATGAGACCACTGAACAGATCCAGGCACAAGGCAGAGAAGATGAGACCACTGAACAGATCCAGGCACAAGGCAGAGAAGATGAGACCACTGAACAGATCCAGGCACAAGGCAGAGAAGATGAGACCACTGAACAGATCCAGGCACGAGGACGAGAAGATGAGACCACTGAACAGATCCAGGCACGAGGACGAGAAGATGAGACCACTGAACAAATCCAGGCACGAGGACGAGAAGATGAGACCACTGAACAGATCCAGGCACAAGGCAGAGAAGATGAGACCACTGAACAGATCCAGGCACGAGGACGAGAAGATGAGACCACTGAACAGATCCAGGCACGAGGACGAGAAGATGAGACCACTGAACAGATCCAGGCACGAGGACGAGAAGATGAGACCACTGAACAGATCCAGGCACGAGGACGAGAAGATGAGACCACTGAACAGATCCAGGCACAAGGCAGAGAAGATGAGACCACTGAACAGATCCAGGGACATGGCAGAGAAGATGAGACCACTGAACAGATCCAGGGACATGGCAGAGAAGATGAGACCACTGAACAGATCCAGGCACAAGGCAGAGAAGATGAGACCACTGAACAGATCCAGGCACGAGGAAGAGGAATATGCCGTGTTAATTCGTCAGATGCGAGAGATGGATGAAGAAAGCCACTTCACCAGTCTACCCACAGTGATCCCATCGATCTTCACCACAGGTTAGAGGTCACCATCAGGATCCTAGCTGATGGAGGAATGCAACAAACTGTTGCTGAGATCAGCCATTGCTTCGCACATAGTCATAGAGGTGTGTGAAGCCCTGTGGAAAGCGCTCCGGCCCAAAGATTATGGAGATTATGGAACTTCCCCAACTGTGTTGGTAGCATGGATGGGACTTCAATTACAAGGGCCATCACCCCATCGTCCTGATGGCTGCATGCAAAGCCAGATACAGGTTCACCATGGTAGATATGGGTGGATATGGCTGTGAAAGTGATGGTGGCATATTCAAGCAAAGCAAGTTCGGCTCCATGCTGCTTAAACAAAGACTGACCATAGCCCCTCATCATTAGATACCTCCCTGCATATTTCACTGACACATCTAGCAGGCCTCAGCCAGGACAGTTGAGAAGAGGTGACAGGGGACACTAATCTCCAGAACCCCCTGCTCGCCTGTCAGCTTTCAGCAGTGAGAGCAACAAGAGCTGCCATGGCTGTGAGCCATGATTATGTTACAATTATGTTGTTTACAATTTTCTACTACTATTTCACATGAGTAAAGGAACTGTGTACTTCTTCCACCATTGCAACACATTTTCTATAGTACCTTATACTGTGTGTGCTTGCTGATTCAAATATAGGATCTCACTGGATCTATAGTGGATCTAACTGCTATACACATACCTGTAGCTACTTAATTCCCGGGCCTGCTTTGTTTAATTTCCAAATCGATCTGCATGTAGCAGGCAATATAGGCAGATAGCCTGTTTCAAACATAGATGTGTCCAACCTTGTATTTCACATGCAAATTGCAGCATCACTATGAACAATGCTACCACCATTTCAGCCACCACACCTGTTTGCCAGCGCCATACAAATGTTAATAGGTTTCTCCAGTTCGTTCTCATTGGCTTTTCAGTTGCAAATCAATAAGGACGAGGTGGATCCCACTGCTATAAACATGCATAATAGCTACGTAATGTCCGGGCCTGCTTTGTTTCGTTTGCAAATCGATCTGCATGTAGCAGGCAATATAGGCAGATGATTCAAATATAGGTATTAGGTTTACCCATTAATGCAAAGTCAAAACAAGACAGACTGTAGGTACGGTGCAACAATGCCATGGGGGGCTTAGGGCTCAGCTAAGGTAAACCAGTATGGAGCACCACACCACTAACCACATCAGCCAGACCTTTGTGCCAGTAGCCATCAGGCTCCACAACTGGGAGCATGGACTGCTGCCAGCTAACGGCTGCAGAACTTGAGAAATGTCTGACTCTGGGGGCGGCTGAGTGGCGCAGTGGGCAAGGCGCTCGCCACTCACGCAGGAGATGCTGGTATCGAGCCCAGCTCTCGGCGTTTCTACCGGCTTGGCCGGCCGTCATACTAACACAATTGGCAGTGTTAGAGGGTGGGAAAGCCGGTGGGTGGGGATTGGACGTTGTGGACAGCGACTCCTACAGGTCGGTTGGGTGACGCTGGTGCGGCGGGAAACAGGAAGTATCGGGGGCAGCGTGAGCCTCCCACGCGTTACTCCTCGCCACTGAGAGTTCGAGCTGCTGTGGTGAAAAGATGCGACAGGCTGCCTCCTCGTGTACCGGAGGGGACACGTGATGCAAGGCTTCTATCCTCACTACAGCCGACCAGTGGGAGGCATAGTCTAGCAACGTTCAAGACAGGGGAGGGAAGAATTGGAAATATGAAATTGGGATGGGAGAAAAATTTTAAATGGGGAGAAAAAGTGGATAAAAAAAAGAGATGTCTGACTCTTTTTTTTTTTTAACTTTATTTTTTAGCGTTTATCGCTTTTCTGGTCAAGCATGACCGACAGTTGTAGGGTGAAACGGGAGAGAGAGCAGGGGGAGACATTCGGCAAATGACGGCGAGCCCGGGAATCGAACTCGGAGTCAACCAGATCCGTGACGCAGCACGGAGTCCCGTGACGCAGCGCGGTAACATGGTGTGCTACTGGAGCACCCCCCAGATGTCTGACTCTTAACTACTAAACTCTGCTGTGTATTATGACTATAGAGTATACCCTCACCTGCACTTTTTTTTTTACTGTTTACTTTGTATTCATATTTTATATTGTTCTGTAACTGATATTTTGTATTTCCTATATTTATTTATTATACCTCCCCTCCCCAATGCTGCTATGACACCTGCATTTCCCCAAGGCGATCAATAAAGGAATATCTTCTTATCATATCTTATCTTATATTACAAAGGCTATGGCCCAGGCTAAGCAGGGACATTGGGTAACATGGAAAGAGGAAGCTTAGCTGGAGGGACCTGTGGAGTATGGAAGATAATCCTATAAAATTCCTGATAGGGGCCACTTTATGTAGAAGAAGAAGTATTTATTTGTAAGACGGCTGGGTGGCGCAGCGGACATTGCGCTCGTCACCAACGCAAGAGACACCGTGTTCGAATCCGGCTGTCGGTGTTGCCTCCGGCTTGGGCTGGCCGTCATACTGGCTCAATTGGCAGAGTCAGCGGGTGGAAGTCGATGGGTGGTAATCTGGACGTTGTGGACAGCGACTCCTACAGATCGGTTGGGGGACGCCTGCACAGCAGAGACAGGAAATAGCGGGGGTAGTGTGAGCCTCCCACACGTTACACCTCGCCAATGAGAGTCCGCGCTGGCAGGTGAAAAGATGTGACAGGCTGCCTCCTTGTGTACCGGAGGGGACACGTGATGCAAGGCTTCTATCCTCCCTACAACCGACCAGTGGGGGGAATATGCGAGCAACGTTCAAGACAGGGGAGGGGAGAATTGGAAACACGAAATTGGGATGGGAGAAAAAAAATAAAATAAGGAGAAAAAGTGGATAAAAAAAAAGAAGAAAAAAAAATAAGTATTTATTTGTCATGCAGCAATACACATAATAAGATGGGCGACACACAGGAACACACGTGTTGCTCTCATTTTGTCTTGTGTTGTAAATGCAGTGCACCCTTCCTTCACAGCGGTGCAGTCCACCCCTCCTTCCCCAAGCCCAAACAGTAGTTTCAGCTCGTCCTGAGAGCCACAGCGCATTTCTCCAGTTATTTGGAAATGTCTTTGGTAACTTGTAGAATATGACAGAAAGGCAAAAAAAAGGGCTAAACAAATTTGTTGTTGTCATATGATGTTCTCAAATAAACAAGTAATCATGTTTAATAATCGTGATTGCAATATCAATTCATATAATCATGATTATGATTTTTGCCCTATTCGAGCAGCCCTACTATGTAGCATCGACCTTGTCAATACATAAGCTCACATCAATGGGGCATGGGTCCTTTGAACTTGCACTATCCAACCTATTGACAAGCAAATGAGAATGAATGTTCATCGGCAAGTAAACAGCAATTTCTGTTAAAATTTCAAATTGACTAATTGATTGAATGGAAAGTGAACTGGTTCCAACCCTGGGTATCTATGTCGACATGTTTATGTTCCAGCTGGTCTCTCTCCTCTCCCTCGCTAGCTTAAACTGTAGTGCCAAACTGACTTGGAGAGGCTGAATTCATTACATGAACAGAATGCAGCCTCACCCACACACCTCCACTATGCGTACCACTAAGAAGCACACAGTAATGATCAGCATCACGTTGCAGCCATGGCCACGCTGTTGCTCTACATACAGTAACTGACAATTCAAACAGCAGCAACAGCCTACGTTGTGTTAATGATGACAAAACATCAAATGTGCTTCTAAAGGCTGCCCTCTACTACTGGAACCGAGGCATTTATTCTCCAGTAGACATATTGGTTTATGTTTTCCCAGGGACTGCACATGCAGCAGGACCAAATCTATCCAGTTCAGTTATGAGAAGAATGAGACAGCTGCAGCTGGGGTTGCAAATGGTCGGAGTCTTTTCAATAAAAGAAAAAGGTTCTGTTGAATTGCAACTCTGCATTGTGCATTCAATACACAAGTGTAGTCATCCATCACATGTACAGGTAACCAGCATCTAGAGACAGTCTATATTTTCTATATATTCCCGTTTTCTTTTTCTTTTTTTTTGCTCCGATTATTGCAGGACAATTTAATCAAATATCTAATCTTTCCATCTTAGAAGGTAGTTTTCCTAGTTTTTGGAAAACAGCATATGTGACCCATTTATATAAAGGTGGTGACAGAGAGGCCCTAAACAACTATCGACCAATTTCTAAATGACCCGTTTATTAGTAATTCATGGAATCATTAGTGAACAACCAAACAACCAAGCCTTTTCTCTCAATTTATTCAGTTTTAAGCCTGCACCAACTGGTTTTAAAACAAATCATCAGCTGTCACCTTAGTCAATAATGATTTAATTATTGGGGGAAAATGGGGGACCCTGATGTAAACAAGACAAAAGTCTTTCTCTGGTCTGCATCCCCATAACAATTGTGTGTATTGAGCTGTACTGTATTGTACCCATTCTGCAATCTGTTAATACAATTTTCAATCAATCAATCAATCAATCAATCAGTTCGGCCTGCCACCATGTCTCTACAATAGGTTTATAGCCCATGCGGCTCATGTGACCTGATGAGACCTCTGTATGAGGCGTTGAAGGGGAAAAGAGCCAACGATGACGTGGGCTGATCCCCGGAGCGGGTCCAGGCATTCGAGGGCTCTAAGGCTGCCCTTGCCAACGCCACCATGCTGGCACACCCATCCCCTGCTGCTCCTATAGCCCTCACCACCGACGCCTCCGATTATGCAGTAGGGGCGGTGTGTGAGCAGTGGGTGGCTGGCGCCTGGCAGCCTCTGGCCTTCTTCAGTAGGAAGCTGCGCGACAACGAGAGGAAGTATAGCACATTCGACAGGGCCCTCTTCCTCGCCATACGTCACTTCAGGTTCTTGCTGGAGAGCCGCAAGTTCACAGTTTTTGTCAACCACAAGCCCCTAACGTTTGCCATGGCCAAGACCACGGAGCCATGGTCGGTGCGGTAGCAGCGTCAACTTTCCTCCATATCGCCGACATCCAGTATGTGGCCGGTAAAGACAACCAGGTGGCGGACTGCCTCTCCCGGGCGCACGTCAGCCCTATGCACCTGGGCATCGACTATGCTGCCATGGCTGCTGACCAGCTCACCGACTCAGACCTTCAGGCGTTCAGGGCGGCTGTGACAGGATTTCGACTCGAGGATGTGGTGTTTCACGACAGCGGCGCCACGCTCCTCTGTGACGTCTCCACTGGCCAGCCCCGCCTCATGGTTCCAACTGACTGACGCCACCGGGTATTTGACACCATTCATGCCCTTTCACACCCTGGTGTAAGGGCATCGGTCAAGCTGGTAGGGGCCAAGTTCGTCTGGCCGGGCCTTAGGAAGGACGTCAAGAGTCAAGAGTTTTTTTTATTTGTCACGGCATACAGGGCATACAGTGAAATGCGGGTGGTCATGCCCACAGTGATTGTGCAATAATACAAGTAATAAGAATAAGACATAACAGGCATAATGTACATCAAGTTTAAAATGCATGGTAAAAGACATGCTAAGGTCCTGCGATGGTGCAATACAGTGTTAAGCTACGGATGAGGCACTGGGTCTTAGGTACACTACTATACAATACTATACTATACAATATACAGTTATACTATATATCCTTATGCTAAGTAAAGTGCCTGACCGCAGCATCTTGAACAAGCTGTTGTTGGGGTGGTGAGGGTCTTTCATTATTCTGCAGGCTCTGGATTTGCACCTCTTGTTATATAAGTCCTGCAGGGGTGGTAGTGCAATACCCGTAGTACGCTCAGCTGAGCGCACCACTCTCTGTAGGGCCTTCTTGTCCTGTGCCGTGCTGTTTCCATACCAGGCAGTGATGTTTCCAGTCAAGATGCTCTCTACAGCTCCGGAGTAGAAGGACTGGAGTATCTTCCCCGATACTCTGAACTTCCTTAACTGTCTCAGGTGGTTTTGTTTTTGTTGTCATAATTTGATGTGCCTTTCTCATGGCTACCCATGTATTTCCATGGAATTATTGGAAGTTTATTTGGAAAGTAATAAATACACATTTTTAAAACCATTCATGCATTACATTGTGTAAATGTAATATATTATTACTCTGTTGTTAAAATGATACTACATTTGACTTGTTTAGGACTCGAAACTCAAAGCTTAGGACTTGGGACTCGACTTGGGACTTGTCAGTCTTGACTCGGGACATGCCTGTCTTGACTTGGGACTTGACTCTGGACTTGAGTACCAATACTTGAGACTGACTTGAGACTTGCAAAACAATGACTTGGTCCCACCTACAATACCACTTACAGCACCTTTAAGTGTAAATAAGGATGGCATTTTGACATATTATTCAACTTTATTTATGCATCGAAAAAGTAATCCTTTGTTGGTTTTGAGGATTAAACAAAGGGCACTTAGCTGCTATCTATCTATATCAATTCAAAGTTTATAATATGTCACTTTGATTTTGAAGGCTAAACAGCCAAAGCAAAGTCTTATTTGTGGTAGGCCTACTGGTTATCCTTGCTAGCCAAATTGGTTCCGTTATCTAAGAAGCCTGGTTGAAACAACCCTGATGACCGAGCATATAAAGTTCATATTTGCCTTTCAAAATGGTAACCACCATATGTAGAATCATCATTACTGTAGCTATAGCGAGAGTTGGCCAGTTGGTTCGCTGGTTTCTTTATGGTGGCGAGGTCGCCGGGACCGAGGGAGATGGGGTGGCCCGCGGGGGTGGCACTCCTGTCGCCGTGCATGGTGGTGTGAGTGGCGTGTGGGCTGTTTGTGTTTTCCTTCGGTCATGGTGTGCTTTATCAGGGGGGGTGGGGATTGATGTGGCTTTGATGTGTTTGGGGGACTGGCTGTTCCGGGGGGGTTCACATGCTTTCGAGCAACACTGTACTTATTGTACTTATTTTATGCATATTCTTATGTCTGCACTTTCTACATTGCACTACTTTTATTGTCTTTTATACCTATTCTTATGTCTGCACTTCATGCATTGCTTTTATTCTGTCAACTGTATGCAAATGTTATGCCTATTTTAATGTTAACCTATTTGCTGTGAAGCACTTTGAGCTGCAATCCATGTATGAAATGTGCTACTGCTATATAAATAAAGTTATTATTATTATTATCTTGGCTAGCTAGCCATGTAC
>NC_140177.1:52795830-52865830 GCF_963971535.1 Notolepis coatsorum | reverse complement strand
GTTGTGGACGCCGACTCCTACAGGTCGGTTGGTGCGCCTGTACAGCAGAATCAGGAAGCAACGGGGGCAGCGTGAGCCTCCCATGCGTTACTCCTTGCCACTGAGAGATCGCGCTGTACAGGTGAAAAGATGCGACAGCTGCCTCCTCGTGTACCGGAGAGGACACGTGATGCAAGGCTTCGTTCACATTGCAGCCGACCAGTGGGAGGCATAGTCTAGCAACGTTCGAGACAGGGGAGGGGAGAATTGAAGGAAGAATTGGTGAGGCGAAATTGGGATGGGAGAAAAATAGAAAAATAAGGAGAAAAAAAAGCGAAAAAAAAAAAAACTCTTACTGGATTAGTTGATTTAATCTATGAATATTCTGTAAATTGTTAGTTTCCCCCCCATGCTTACCAGAGATGATAATTTTTATCATTTACTCAGGAAATAACTAAGAATAGAATATATTCTGTATAGAAAAAAAGTTTTACTAACTGACTTGATCAACTAAGACCAAACCAACCGATTAATTGAGTAATTGATAAATCAACTATGAGGGGTTAGCCTTATTCCCACAGGAATCTGACTTCTTCAGATTTAGTGCCAATCAAAGATGTGCTTGTCATTTTCCAGAAAAAGAGCAAAAGAGAACTCATTCAGCATTAAAACATAAAGAAATAAACTAACTGATTAATAATGTCTTGATTGACTAACTGATTTATCAACCAAGAAGGGGCAGCCTACTACCAGATTTAAATGATAAAACCAAAGAATTGCCACAATGACTGGATGTCATCTACCTGCTGAACCGAGCCTACTCTCACATGGACAAGCCGGCGAGCACTGTTAGGCCTTTCACACGGGCCGGGCTCTGTGCTGGAGCCTGTTCCCGAACAAAATCTTGAACCGGCTGGCGCGTTCACACCAGGAATAATTGGTTCGGGACGTGAAAAATCGGTGCTCAACTGGAACCGAAAAATAGTGGGTTTTTCCTTGTGAATCGTGACATCATCAGTGAGCGTGTCATATTGTAGGCTGTGAAGACAAGCGTAAACATGTCACGATCAGAGCTCGTGTCTGCCAGATGAGGAGCAATCAGCGCGGCTGCAAGAGATCACCTCATCAAACGTTCCCTACTTCAACTGGCAGAACCCGTCATCCAACGTCACAGTGTTAAGGTACGACAACGCTACCTGAAGACCAGCTGTAACTACCCCTGTTTATGCTTGCCCTAACCTTCTGTTTCTTGTACCCCAGGACTTCGCTCCAGCGCCCTTCCACCCTGACGTCTCGAGCCCCAGCGTCCTTCCACCCTGACGTCTCAAGCCCCGCAAAGAGGACTCCTGCTCGCTCTCAAGCGCAAGACCTGCGTCCTCTCTCTCTCGCTGTCGACAGCTGCACTGAAGTGCACCTGCTCTCATTCTTCTTACCCCCAAGAACATTATAACCTCTGTGTTGTTCACATTCCTGTTTCACATTCCTGTTATACTCTGCTTGGTTGGGAAGAATAATTAAAGAACCCTAAACCGCTCCATTCTCTCCTCCTGTGTTTTGCTATTGGGCTCCGCAAGAACCCCCCATCCTCACAGAACACTGCGACCATGATGTCGGGCTCAGCAGCACAGGAGGCCGGTGAATGGAGCACCAGCATCCAGGCCGCCGTCAACGGACACGCCAGGCTGGTAAATCAACACTCACAGATACTGGATGAGACTATTGCCCAACTCAGCGCTCTCACTCTCAGCGCCGCGGAGCGAGACAAACGATTTGAGCGCTTCGAAGCATATTTAACAGCCCAGTCAATTCCGCCTGCTGTCTCTCCACTCGTGGTATCCCCACCTATAGTATCCCAGTCCCGGGAACCTTACGTACCCTCGCCAGAGCGTTACGACGGAAAAGTTGCCAAATGTCGTGCCTTCCTCTTCCAATGCTCTTTAGTGTTTGGGCAACAACCTCTGACATTCCAGAGCGACAAATCCAAAATATCCTACCTGTCTGGTTTGCTGACGGGGCCCGCGTTAGAATGGGCGACAGCCCTCCACTTCAGTAATCCCCCCCTCTGCAATTCGTACTCCGGGTACATCGCCGACATGCAAAAGGACCATCCTCCCGGTGGTTCGGATAGAACGGCCGCCTTGTTTACCATCCACCAAGGACACCGTAGTGTGAGCGAGTATGCTATCGAATTCCGTATTCTGGCAGCGGGTTCCCAGTGGAACGATGAACCATTAGGCGGAGCCTTTCGCCAGGGCCTCAGCGAAGTTCTAAAGGACGAATTGGCGTCGAAAGAGAAGCCTACTTCCCTTGACAACTTGATTAACTTAGCCAGAGAGCTGGACACGCGTCTCCGGGAACGCCGCCGTGAAAAGGCCAGCACCGTCAACAGTGTCCCGCTGCAGAGCCGCAGGGCTGCTGAGCAGGAGCGCCCCGTTAATAGCGTCCCGCTGCAGCACCGCAGAACCGACAATTCAGAGCCCATGGACCTCGACCGCTCTCGCCTTCCTCTCCGCTCTCGCCGTCACAGACTCAGGTCAGGGGCATGTCTGTACTGCGGGCAACTAGGCCACTCCATCGCCTCATGTCCGGTTCGCCCAAACGACGGGGCTTGGCTGTGACGCTGGGCACATGCACGAGCCTTAAATTTGTTCCCAGTTCCGGTCCAAATATGCAATTCAGTGCCACGCTTTACCACAATGGTCAATCCCTCCCTCTGTCCGCGCTGGTCGACTCGGGCGCAGACGAAAATATCATCGACGCTGGGGTAGTGTCCCACTACCACATTGCCACCGACGCCTTACCCATTCCCCGAGATGCCCAAGGCCTAAACGGGAAGTTGCTCTCGCAAATAACACGCCACACCACGCCTCTGCGCCTTCAACTCTCCGGGAATCATAGCGAGGAGATCCGTTTTCACGTCACTGATTCTCCCCATAACCCAATCGTTCTAGGCATGCCTTGGCTAAAGCTACACAACCCTGTAATAAATTGGCCAACGGGCTCAGTCACGAGCTGGAGTGCTCACTGTCACGCCTCTTGTCTCCGATCGGCGCGGTCACCACTGGGGGCCACTGGTTCTCCCGTTCCCAACGAACCTGTTGACCTTTCGACTGTTCCTCGACCTCGACCTGTTCCTCCTTTACCACGACCTAGAGGCTGTGTTTAGCAAACAACAAGCTCTCTCCCTACCTCCTCATCGCCAGTACGACTGTGCTATAGACCTGCTCCCGGGAGCCCCGCTCCCCGCTAGCCGCCTGTTTAACCGCTCACGCCCAGAGAGAGTCTATGGAGAAGTACGTCCACGAGTCCCTGGCCTCGGGCATTATTACCCCCTCCTCCTCTCCTGTCGGCGCGGGCTTCTTTTTTGTGTCCAAGAAGGACCACTCCCTTCGCCCCTGTATCGACTACCGGGGTCTCAATAACATCACGGTTAAGAACAAGTACCCCCTGCCTTTGATTAACTCTGCTTTCGAACCCCTGCAAGGCGCCACCATTTTCTCAAAGTTGGATCTCAGAAATCATCTGGTCCGCATCCGGGAGGGAGACGAATGGAAGACGGCCTTCAAGACCCCGTTCGGCCACTTTGAGTACAAGGTGATGCCTTTTGGGTTGACCAACGCCCCTGCTGTCTTCCAGGCCCTTGTCAATGACGTTCTCCGTGATGTCCTGAACCGCTCTGTCTTTGTCTACCTGGACGACATTCTGATTTTCTCCCGCTCCATGGAGGAGCAAATCCAGCATGTCCGCCGGGTCCTCCAGCGCCTACTAGAGAACAAGCTGTTCCTCAAGGCGGAGAAATGTGAGTTCCATGTCTCCTCCATCGGGTTCCTCAGATACATCATCGAGGGTGGCAAGATCCGGGCGGACCCCGAGAAGATCAAGGCGGTGACCGACTGGCCCCGTCCCACCAACGTCAAGCAGCTCCAACGCTTCCTGGGGTTTGCTAACTTCTACCGGCGTTTCATCAGGGACTACAGCCGGGTCGCGGCACCCCTTACTCAACTCACCTCGCCTTCCGTGCCCTTCGTCTGGTCGGACAGAGTGGACTCCGCCTTCGCCGAGCTACGCCAGCGCTTCACATCCGCGCCCATCCTCGTTCAGCCGGACACGTCCCGCCAGTTCGTAGTGGAGGTAGACGCCTCAAGTACCGGAGTGGGGGCGGTCCTTTCCCAACGCTCCGCCCTTGACCAGAGACTGCACCCCTGTGCCTTCTTCTCTCGCCGCCTGACCCCGGCAGAGGTCAATTACGATATCGGGAACCTGGAGCTCCTGGCAGTCAAACTGGCACTGAAGGAGTGGAGGCACTGGCTGGAGGGATCGGAGACCCCCTTCCTGGTCTGGACCGACCACAAGAACCTCGCCTACATCCAGACGGCCAAGCGCCTGAACTCCCGCCAGGCACGCTGGGCACTGTTCTTCACCAGGTTCAATTTCACCCTGACCTACAGGCCTGGCTCCAAGAACACCAAGCCAGACGCCCTCTCCAGGCAGTTCGTCCCCGAGGAGGGTTTCGCACACCCGGACACCATCCTTCCTTCCTCCTGCCTGGTGGCCGCCGCCACCTGGGAGATCCAGTCTGTCGTCCGGGAGGCCCAGCGTGTCCAGCCTGATCCAGGTAACAGCCCACCTAACCGGCTTTTTGTCCCCGACCTTGTCCGCTCCCAGGTGCTCGAGTGGGTCCACGCCTCCCGGTTCGCCTGTCATCCTGGGATCAACCGTACCTTGTACCTGCTGAAGCGACACTTCTGGTGGGTCACCATGAGGGAGGACACCCGCGACTTCGTCCTTGCGTGCACCGTCTGTGCCCATGGAAAGGCTTCCCACCAACCACCAGCCGGGCTCCTCAGGCCGCTCCCTGTTCCCGGTCGGCCTTGGTTGCACGTCGCCCTGGACTTCGTCACCGGACTGCCTCCTTCACACGGTAACACTGTCATTCTCACCATCGTGGACCGGTTCTCAAAGGCCGTGCATTTTGTCGCTCTCCCCAAACTCCCCTCTGCTTCAGAAACCGTGGACCTGATGGTGCTCCACGTCTTCCGTCTCCACGGGATCCCGGTGGACATCGTCTCCGACAGGGGCCTGCAGTTTATCTCCCAAGTATGGAAGGCTTTCTGCCGGTCCCTGGGGGCCACGGTCAGCCTCTCCTCCGGGTTCCACCCGCAGACCAACGGTCAATCGGAGCGGGCCAACCAGGACCTGGGATCCGCCCTCCGCTGCGTGACCACCCGGGACCCCTCCGGCTGGAGTACGTTCCTGCCATGGATCGAGTACGCCCACAACTCGCTGTCCTCCGCGGCCATAGGTCAGTCTCCCTTTGAGTCCTCCCTGGGCTACCAACCCTCACTGTTCCCTGCACAGGAAGAGGAGATCGCTGTGCCTTCGGTGCAGGACCACCTTCGCCGCTGCAGGAGGATATGGGAGGACACGAGGGCTGCGCTGCTCCACACCGCTGAGCAGAACCGTCGCTTCGCCGACCGCCACCGGACTCCGGCTCCCGACTACCAACCAGGTCAGATGGTTTGGCTCTCGTCCCGAGACCTTCCACTCAAGTCCTTGTCCCGCAAACTCACCCCCCGTTTTGTTGGTCCGTATAAAATCCTGTCCGTTATCAACCCCTCGGTCGTTAAGCTCCAGCTCCCCGCCATCATGCGCATTCACCCCTCCTTCCATGTGTCGCAGCTGAAGCCGGTTCTCTCCAGTCCCCTGTCTCCTCCTGCTCCAGAGCCTCCTCCTCCGCTGATCATCGATGACCACCCGGCCTACATCGTCTACCAGCTGCTGGACGTGCGTCCCCGTGGTCGTGGGCCCATGTCACCCCACTTCTTAGGGACCTGCACTGGCTCCCCATTGCTGCACGAATCCGCTTCAAGGCCCTCGACCTAGCATACCGTGCGGCAAAGGGAACCGCTCCCGCCTACCTCCGGTCAATGGTCTCTAACTACACACCCTCAAGACCCCTACGCTCTGCATCTTCTGGCCGCCTCAGACCTACTCCTATCCAAGCTCCGTGAGGGTCATCAAAGAGAAGTCGCCTATTCTCAGTCCTTGCCCCACAATGGTGGAATGAACTACCCACCCCAGTTAGGACAGCCGAATCACGTCCAATCTTTCGCTGTCGACTAAAGGCGCACTTCTTCAACCATTATCTGAAAAAAGAAAAAAAAATCTAACCCTAACTAACCGTACTGTCATGCACTTGTCCTAATAAACTAACCTACACTGTAGCACTCAACACTTTGATGAACATTGTTGCTCAGCTGATAGAGTTGTGCCCTTCCTGATGGCTTGTCGTACAGAACTTGTAAGTCGCTTTGGATAAAAGCGTCAGCTAAATGACTAAATGTAAATGTAAATGTAAATGTGGGTACCAATACCTCGTGGACTGGGAGGGCTACGGCCCAGAGGAGCGCAGCTGGGTCTCCCGAGGGATGATCCTGGACCCTGAGGTCGTCCGGGATTTCCATCGCCGTCACCCGGACAAGCCTGGGGGCCCGCCAGGAGGCGCCCGTCGAGGGGGGGGGGGGTCCTGTCACGATCAGAGCTTGTGTCTGCCAGATGAGGAGCAATCAGCGCGGCTGCAAGAGATCACCTCATCAATCGTTCCCTACTTCAACTGGCAGAACCCGTCATCCAACGTTGCAGTGTTAAACTGCCTACCGAGGTACGACGACGCTACCTGAAGACCAGCTGTAACTACCCCTGTTTATGCTTGCCCTAACCTTGTTTCTTGTACCCCAGGACTTCGCTCCAGCGCCCTTCCACCCTGACGTCTCGAGCCCCAGCGTCCTTCCACCCTGACGTCTCGAGCCCCGCAAAGAGGACTCCTGCTCGCTCTCAAGCGCAAGACCTGCGTCCTCTCTCTCTCTCGCTGTCGACAGCTGCACTGAAGTGCACCTGCTCTCATTCTTCTTACCCCCAAGAACATTATAACCTCCGTGTTGTTCACATTCCTGTTTCACATTCCTGTTATACTCTGCTTGGTTGGGAAGAATAATTAACCCCAATTAACCCTGGGAAGAATAAAGAACCCTAAACCGCTCCATTCTCTCCTCCTGTGTTTTGCTATTGGGCTCCGCAAGAACCCCCCATCCTCACAAAACAGGGGAAAGTAGAGGGGTCGGCATTGCACTCATTCGATTCATTCAACAGGAAGCGATTTGCGACTGATCTCAAAACGAGATTAGATTCAAATGTATTGTTATGATGCAGCACAAGTACAATACACCATCCAACCAGAGTGGATAAAGAAATGCTCCAGAAATAAATATGCATGGAGAAAGGCTTAGCGAGCCTCAGCGTGCGAGCGCCCACACAAAAAACACACACACACAGTTTAGCTCAACTGATTAGTGCGGCTGCCTGTGGATTCTATGGTCCCAGGTTCCCAGGTCCCATGACAGAGACGGTGGAACGTTGGTTCTGCTTAAATAGGTGTAAACGCGGGCTGGTTCGCCAGAGAGCATCAAGTTTCAGAGGCTCCAGAATGGAGCTGGAGCTTGAACCAGAGCCCTGCCGGTGTGAAAGGGGCTTGTGAGAGTCATGTTCTTTGTGCTTTTTGATACCATACGGCCTGGGCTGCTGGGTGAGAAGTTGGAGGTGATGCAGGTAGAGGCCCCCCTAGTGTCCTCCTGGGTTGTTGACTATCTGACGGGCAGACCACAGTACGTGTGCCTACGGAGCTGTGTGTCAGACAGACTGGTCAGCAACACCGGGGCCCTGCAGGGGACAGTCCTCTCTCCCTTCCTCTTCACCGTCTACACCAACAACTTCCACTATCGGTCAGAGTCCTACCACCTTCACAAGTTTTCTGATGACTCTGCGATAGTGGGATGTATGTATAAAGGACGGTGATGAGGAGGAATACCGGGAACTGGTAGCGGACTTCGTCACATGGCGTGATAAGCTCCACCTCCAGCTAAATGTGACGAAGACCAGGGAACTGGCTGTGGATCTGGGGAGGAGGAGGAGTACACCTGTGACCCCTGTTTCCATCAGGGAAGTCGATGTGGACATGGTTGAGGACTACAAATACCTCGGAGTCCACATTGACAACAAACTGAATGTGTCAAAACACGCAGAGGCACTCTACAAGAAGGGCCAGAGCCGACTCTACTTCCTCAGAAGGCTGAGATCCTTCAACATCTGTACAAGGATTTTATTTTATTTTATTTTATTTTATTAGGGATCCCCATTAGCTGGTGCGATAGCAACCAGCTAGTCTTCCCGGGGTCCACACACAAAAAAACATACAAAAACAATCACTATTGCAAAAACTAAATTATTAAAAGTCAGTACACACAATGCATAATGAAACTACTGTAACAATTAAGATAGCTAAAATTACATTAGTGTAAAACAAAAACTAAAAATTACTTTACAGTGTTAAAAACGATTTAAAAACAATTTAAGATTCTTTTTAAAAGTGAATCTACTGTAAATGCAGCAGAGGTTCCGAGGCAGGCCATTCCAAAGAGTTAATGCTCTAAAAAGATCTCCCCAAAGCGCTGGTTCTAGGACCTGGCAATTCAAGCTGCCCACTACTGGAACCTCTAGTGTAATGCTCATGCACAG
This sequence comes from Notolepis coatsorum, assembly GCF_963971535.1. Lineage (NCBI taxonomy): Eukaryota > Metazoa > Chordata > Actinopteri > Aulopiformes > Paralepididae > Notolepis > Notolepis coatsorum. Next base: position 52,857,280 of record NC_140177.1, on the reverse strand, counting down.
TATAACTAAAAACAATCTGATTATGTATAAAAACAGGAATTTTACTGCTCATGACCAACTTGAACAGCACAAGTATGGATGTTGAGGATGTTCTACGAGTCGGTGGTGGCGGGCGCCTTCTTGTACGCTGTGACCTGCTGGGGCAGCGGACTGAGAGCGGGGGACACAAACAGGCTGGAAAAGCTGGTCAGGAAGGCTAGTAACGTGGTAGGGGTGGAGCTGGACTCTCTAGCGGTGGTGGCGGAGAGGAGGAGCACGTTCAGTGTTAGACTCCCAAGATGTAACACTGAACGGCACAGGAAGTCCTTCATTCAGACAGCCATTAGACTCTATAGTATAATGCATCACTGTGCCTCACTGCATCACTGAGCACATGGTGACAGTACAGCCTGGCGAAATCTTCCTGGACACTTTTCACTTTACATTTTCACACCTATTACTGTACATTTTACTGTATATTTCTGTATATTTTTGGCTGGATAGTTGTATATTTAAGATTTTAGAATGTATATCCCGGACCGTATTTTATTCTTTATTCTATTTTATTCTTATTTTTAATATTATTTTATTCTTATTCCTATTTTAGTCCTATTGCCTACCTAAATGTTTATTGTTGTTCAATGTGAGCCATCTGTAGTGCCGAATTTCCCTCTGGATCATTAAAGGATTTCTATTCTATTCTATTCTATTCTATTCTATTCTATACTGATGCTAATTTTAAAGTGCCCATCAAGTGTCCATTCTCTTACCTAATGTGCTGCCTGGATAGAATATACAGTACAGGTATGTATGTATATTACGTACCAAGGCAAGCTACAAAATTCTAGTACTACTTCTACTGAAAAGTGCTTTACAATGGGACTGGATAGATTTTTCAGTATGGGCGGCCTCAGTGGGAATCAAACCCCTAAACCTGGCAGTGTTAGTGCCTTGCTCAGAGGACCAAACACTCTACCCACTGAGCTACCCAGGATCACAACTTCCATTCTTAACTATTCCTGGAAATCCTTCGTCAGTGACCCATGCTGCACTCAGGGGGGCATACATACGTAGAATTACATCTAATAGGGAGTGTGGTAAAAAATAACCACACTTAGTCCCACCTCCGTTATGTAACACTTTCTTCCTATTGGTCCTCAAACAATGAAGTGAAGGCTAGTCACTCACTCCGTTTGCCTTCATCATTGGTCAATGGATACATCAGGCCCCTCCCCTGGTGTTGAGTCCCGCCCACCGGGCGAGAGAAACAGGTTCATCATCATTTCATGGACACTTAAAACTCCCACAAGTTAACTATTATTTTTTTCAAGCTAGCTATTTCTGGTCCTGAGTACCTCCTGCTCACTTATGTACAATGTGTACATAGTACATACACTGCAAAAAAATCTTCACAAATGTAAACTTGTCCTCAGCCCCAATGGGGTGAGAGAATAAAATTTGTTCCAGTGTAACTGAACAAAGAAATGTATTTGAAACAGGTGACGATGTCTTAAGAACTTGTTGCTTGTTTTGAAAATCCTCTAAACGATCTGGACCTATCTAAAACCCTGCCCTCTTTTCATGATCCTCCAATTCCACAAACGTTGTTTGTCCGTGGGAAGCAACGGTTGTGATTGGAGGATAAAGAAAAGGGGGTGGGCTTGAGATAGGTCAGTTGGAAGAAGTGAAATGGCCTCACCCTATTGGCAGATAAAATATATATACTGTATATATTTTTTTTTAAATGGATACTTCACATTTCATTGCAATATTCCAATATACAAACATTTGCTCCCTCCAATCACTAACACTCAAAATGTTCAAAAGCCGATTTACTGCACAAGCCAAGACTGTATGGAGAGTGAGACTATCTGGTGTCTCGCCTATTCTTGTCTGGAAATAAAGCATAGAGATGCAAATGATCTGATTCACAGGCCTTGAGTGAACCTCCAAGCCTTCACGTATGAGACATGTTCACCCACCTTCACACACAAACACAAAAACAATGCTTCCCACACACACACATACCCAAGCATTTTCAAATATCCACCAGCTGGTGTTTGTGCCAATGCACAATAGGGTGACTACGATTCTATGGTTCCCTTCTCTCTCTAATGAACTACACTCTGTGTAGAACAAGACAGCAGCCTGTGCGACTCATCACTCTGCAATGCCAGACGGTAGCTCAATCTCTATGAACTTCCTGAACTCTGTGTGGACTCTTATACCAACCAGGAGCTCTTTGTATTACTTATAACCTACAGCATGTGTTCTTTCTGGACTTCAGTAGCCTATTCCCTGTGCTTTGAATTCTAAGGTCAGGTGGGGAAAATTGTCCAATTATTATGGTTGTTGGTTGCTGTGACATTTTGAATTCTAGAGTGATATTTTTCTTCATCTTTCACGGTTATGCGGGAAGTATCCTACATTTGTCCCAAAGCTACCCGAAAATGGCTTGTTAGCATTGTAAGCATTTCTCATTGAAACTAATGGCCACTGCTAGCTTAAAAGCTAACAATCTACAGTAGCCTGTGGCTAATAATGGTAACCGCTGGTTAGAATGAGGAATACTTACAATGCTAACAAATCCATGTTTAGGTTGAACAGTCACATCAGAAACCTTTTTCATGCAATGTGACAAGTACTTCTTGAAGAAAAGATTATGGGCCACTTTCACATGTGCCTTTCTGGTTGAATCCGACCCTGGATAATTTACCTCCTTGGTTCATTTGGGGAGGTCTGAACACTCTCCAATCAAACTCAGGTCTGCTCAAAACAACTGCTCAAAACAACTGTGATCTTGGTCCACTTTCAAATGAACCCTGGAGCAGTTTGTTAATTAACTGCATTAATTTAATGAAGTTGTGTTGTGTTTTTGTTGACATTTTCCATATTTCTCCAAATGTGTGATTTTTCATTATTACAAGATTATTATTTCCACTTCTAGCAAGTTCAAAATAGACCAATAATGTCATCATACTAAACAGTCTACCAAATTGCATGCATGACAGTAAGTAGTACCTAATTAATCACCAACTGTGAATTGGGCAACGTAAAGCATATCTTTGAACATTTGTGCAAGCTATAGTGGAAACAAAACTATTATGTTTGCTCACATGTTCGTTAGGGTTTAAAAAAGTATATTAAAAGGCTGACATGGAGGGGCGGTCGGGTGGCGTAGCGGAGATTGCGCTCATCACCAATGCAAGAGGCTGCGGTCTCGACTCCCGGAGTCAGCATTGCCCTGCGGCTTGGGCCGGTCGTCATACTAACTCGTTTGGCTGAGTTAGGGGGAGGGAAGTCGTGGGTAGTAATCTGGCGTTGTGGACAGCGACGCCTACAGGTCAGGTCTGGGCGCCTGAATACTTTTACCAACGGATTTCCAGTTATGCGTTCGCGTTCTGCGCTCTGATTGGCCACTGACGTTTCTGGTTGCGCCAATCGTGTGACGGCAAGTTCTGCCACCGGTTAAGCATAGGCACTCTTTCGAAGTTGGTTAAGGTTAGAGTTTGTCTTAGAGCAGGGCGATAGAACACCAGCCCTGATTCCAAACTCTAACCTTAACCAACTTCGAAAGAGTCGCCTAAGCTTAACCAGTGATAAACTAGGCGTTAGGTAGTTTGCTGCTGTTCGAGGCGGAAATGGGCGCGTCACGCGATGTCACATGACCAGAAACGTCAGTGGCCAATCAGATCACACCAGAAACGTCAGTGGCCAATCAGATCGCAGAACGCTAACGCGGAACTGGAAATCCATTGGTAAAAGAATAGACGCGGTCTGGGCGCCTGCTCAGCGAAAGGCAGGAAATGGTGAAGGCAGCATGACCTCCCACGCGTTACGCTTCACCAATGAGAGTCCTCGCTGCCAGGTGAGAAGAGAGCCACTGGCTGTCTCCACATGTGTCGGAGGAAGCATGTGGTGGACTTCAGGGTTCCCTTGTACCGACCAGTAGGAGGAACATGCGCACAACAACCAGGTAGGGGGGGGGGGGGAATTGGCATAGCGACCAGTGTTAATTTTGGTGACTAAATTGATGACGAAAGATGTTCGTCAACGAAGGTTTTTTTATTGAATACCATGTGACGCTAACGAGACTAAATAGTTTATTAAATATCGTTGACCACAACTGAGCACACAAAAATTTAATTTACAAAAACCAGGACGAAATTTCTCTTCATGTATGTTGATATTGTTGACTAAAACAAGACGAGACAAACTAATTATAACTTTTCTTAATGCCATCGTCCCGACAGAACAGTGTGACGGCTGACGGGAGCTCTGTGTTATTAGCATTAGCTGGAGCTATTTGAAAAGCTAGTTTTAGCTGAACGTTACCTTGGCTAAAGTTGGGACTATTCATAATCCAGCTGCAGACCTGCAAGCAAAGTACAGCAAGTTGGCAAAGGAGTATTCCAAGGTAAATCACTTATTCACCACATTGTTTGTATTTCCATCTAGCTCGCGTGGCTAACCTAGCTCACGCTAACGTGGCTAACTGATCGAACTCTCGCACACAATTAATGACATAATGCAGACAGCCATACCGGTGACAATGATTAGCTTTTAGTGCCAAATGATAAGAGTCTGAGGCGGAGTCTCAAAAGAGAATGTTGAATATTTATTTTGCATAAAAAATCACAACAGATCCTCTGCTAGGAGCTAACTGAACCGGAGCCCTCTGGATAGGAAGTGCGCAACAACGTTTAACGTCCGTGTGGAACCAATGTACCAACAACCATTCCGTGGGTGAACTCATTGAGCTTAGTTGTCAATTAATGATACTAATACTAATCTATACAATCACCTGTTGTTGAATAAATACCATTACTTTCTAGTTATTACTAAAAAACAGTATATATATAAAACAGTAGCTGTAAAAATTAAAAGAAAAAAAGTTTTATAATTTATATAATATAATTTTTTTTTTTTTTATGTATGCACTGGTATCGGATCAGTATAACCAGACCTAGACAACCTCTAACTCTAACCAGACCTAGACCACCTCTAACTTTAACCCCTAAGTTAGGGTTGTGACGTAGAGGTGGTCTAGGTTCGGATAGGGGTTAAGAGTTGGTCTAGCCCTTTACATCCATCTATCTAAATAATAATAATAAATTATAATGAATGCTTAACTACCCCTAAGTTACCCTAACCAGACCTAGACCACCTCTAACTCTAACCACTAACCAGACCTCTTCCATGTGGCACTTTAACACTGACCTCAGAATGTGATTTTATATAATGTTTTTATGCAAGCAGATTGCAATCAGTGTGTACTACTACTAGTACTACTGTGTGTTCTGTTTACTTAGTTTACAGTATCCTGTTATAGAATAAACCGCTGCCAGACACAGCAGAGAGAGAGAGAGGACAGACATGACAGAGAGGACAGACACAGCAGAGAGAGGACAGACATGGCAGAGAGAAAGGAAAGACACAGCAAACAGAAGACAGACAGAGTTCAGCGTCGTCTCTCTGGTCAGAAACAACGTCACCACATCCGTAATGCTCTCTTTGATGCATACATTGGACCATGTCTACACCAACATATACTGTAGGAGCAACAATACATTGGACCATGTCTACACCAACATATACTTCCTGTGTATCACTTGTGCCGCCGACTCAGATTCCCCTAGGTTAAAAAATAAATACGCAATTTAAATAAGAAGATTTTCCATGTTGACTATTTCTGACTTTCTGAAGTTTTTTTCCATTAACAAAAAATAGACAAAAATGTCATCCGTTTTCGTCGACTAAATCTAGACTAAAACAAAAAAGACAAAATTGAGACAAAAACTGACTAAGACTAAAATGCTCAGACATTTAGTTGACTAAAACTGACTAAACGAAAAATAAATGAAGATGACTAAATATGATGAAAACGAAAAAGGAGCACTTGACACATGACTAAGACTAAAACTAAAATGAAAATAGCTGCCAAAATGAACACTGATAGCGACTAAATTGGGATGGGGAGAAAAATAGAAAATCAGGCGGAGAAAAAAAGGATTAAAAAAAAGAAAAGAAAAAGGCTGACATGCAAATGCAATGCAAAACAAAACCGAACCAATGAAAAACCTCCAATCACAACTGTTGTTTTTGAGACTCTGATTCAAACAAACAAAATACCGTCACACTATCTCTTTAATGAGGTTTCCACTGACAAGCTGCTATTAACACTTTGAGTGCCACGGACGCTTTTTGTCGTTAGTTCATGCCGCCAGTTGAATGGCAGCAACGCTATATAGCGTTTGTTTGTTGTATTTCTTTTATTAGCGATTTGAATTAATATTTCATCAATCGAGCCTCACGCTAGTGCTGCAGACTCTCTCCCATTGGGAAAATACCGCCCCCTATCGTCTCTCCCTGTGGTACTGCACCCCATTGGATTAGACTGATGGGGGGGGGGGGGGGTGTCCAGTTTCCTCATTTTACTTTTCCGTCAAGCCATCTGAAGAGACCGAAGTGATTGCCGAGCCGCAAAACAACGTGGAATACATATTTACAGTACCCAGCGCTGAATCAATAAACGCGATCGATATTTGGAATGGCGATCAGGAATTGGAATAATCTTTTTGGAGAACATCTGATCTGAGGTAAGCAATTTATTTGACCAGTCTTGGGGTAATCGGATCTGTTTTCACCTATATATCAGCGTTTGCCCCATGTGTGTGTGTGTGCTGATCAGGAAATGAGAGAATATATTTTTCAGCCCGCTTCTCTAGCGTGCATAAGTACACATATACTATCGATAATCTAGCGTTTATTTGAAAACTATTCATAAATAGGCCGAAAAAGTTTTTTTGTGTATTCCAGAATATTCCAGAAAATGCCGTTTATCACGGAATCTATATATTTTCCTGAAACTTTCAAGAAAACGAGGGCTTTTCAAAATGCTATCAAACGGAAATGGACAGATTAAAAAACAATCCGTTTCGACAATGTTGACTGCAAACAAGTCATTGATAAGCGACGGGCAGATTAGACACATAATAATTTAAGACATAGATTATGCGTTTAGAGCGCTATCATTGAAGTGGGTGGTGGCATTCAACGATAAATAGTGCACGCCACGCTGGCAATCAAAGTGTTAACAATAGCCTTGTTGGATTCTTCTGTTATCAGCCAATCTCATCTCATCATCTCCTTCGTGACTCTCTCTGTTCTGCGTTGTGTTTGTATTCAACCCCTGTTAGTACATCCGTTAGTCATAAGAAACGACACTGCAACGTGATCTCTTTCCTCAGATCCTCCTGTTTATTTTCATAAACATAGCCTCGTAATCAGATGTAACCTCTTCTGTATTGTCCTTGAGAAGTCCTAATTAATTTGTCTCAACCGTCTCTCCTCTCATTAGTCCGATGGTTCTGGGCCTTCTCGTAGCCAAACCACCATTTCCTGTTAGCCGAAGCTAGTGATGATGTGTCACTTCCCTCCCTCACCCAGCGAGGGTGGGAGGGATGAAAGTCTCTGATCAACGCGTCCGCTCTTCTGTGGTTCGTATCTCAGTCTAACCTTACCCGGAAGGAACCCACACCTCATAACATTCTCCCCATAACAACAGGCCCGCCCCTCTTCTTGTTACTATGTGACACGCTGTCTCTTTGACCCAAATCACTATAGCAACGGCTCTCTGACCAAAACCTGCCTGCCTCAGTCCTTATCAGTGTTTATGTTACAAGCTGCCGAACGACCTCGGAGCTACACACCCTGCTTGCTACCGTGGAGACACAGAACTGACTGCCTGCTACTTTTAAGATCTATAGATCCGTCTGAGTAGATGCTGTCACCCACCGATATATATACATTATATACACATTGAAAAACATAGACATCCTTCAGCCTAGAAATGTTACACTGTAGATGTCGTTTTTAGTTGGCAGTCCTCCATATTCCATGTATCTAGCACTTACAGGCGCCAGCCCTTTTTTAAACCTTTTTATTTAAATTGTCTGGCATGATGTTGACTATACATTTCACTGATCACTTTATTATTGAGACACTTAACACTGTGCTGCATCCTCTCACCAGGTTTCAATACACTGGTGTAAATATCGACGGTGTAAACGGTGCAATGCACCCGGGCCCAGAAGCTGTCAGGGGTCCATGTAGGAAGGCAATTCTTTGCCGCTTTCTTTACTATTATAGGTGGGCCCTCTCTTGTGCTCCAAGAGGGACAGGGTTTTAGCCTTCAGAAACCATGATACATGTCCTTTTCCAAAAATACGAAGCTCACCAAGCGAACGGCTATCCTCTGTATACATTGTTGATTAACTGAAATAAAAAAAAATCAAACTGTAAGTCTGCGCTGAGTTTATTACTACCAATTAACGTGGTGACCTAGTGAGTTCTGAGGAAGCCTATTGTAACAGCTGTTCAGCTTGGGCACTAAATGGTCTGTCAACGTGATGCCCCTTTCTCTGAGAGAGAGAGAGAGAGAGAGAGAGAGAGAGAGAGAGAGAGAGAGAGAGAGAGAGAGAGAGAGAGAGAGAGAGAGATTTGTGGGATGAGATGTCAAGACGCCAAAAGCGATGTTCCCTGAATAGTGTTCACTTACCCATGTACAGCATACCCATACTAATAATGTTTACATCCTGCACTATGAATACATAAACTGTTAGATAAACATTATGCATACATTAACCTAATCCCTGTGAGGAACCAAAGAATGGTCTCTCATTATGGAAGTTATGCATTCAGTAGTGTCTGTGGGTGTGTGTGTGTGTGTGACTCCACGCAATATTGCGCAAACTATAGGGCTGATCAACCTGTACTTTGGTGCAGAAAGTTACAGAGGCACAAGAATTTTTTTTTTATCCACTTTTTCTCCCATTTTCTATATTTTCTCCCATCCCAATTTCGTATCATCCAATTCAACCCTCCCCTGTCACGAACGCTGTTTCTTGCCTCCCACAAGCCGGCTGCAATGTGGACTAAGTCATACATAGCACAAGTCCCCTCCGGTACTTGAGGTAACCGCAGTCGCATCTTTTCACCTGCGCAGCGCGATCTCTCAGTGGCGAGGAGTAACGCGTGGGAGGCTCACGCTGCCCCCGACACTTCCTGATTCTACTGCGCAGGCGCACCAACCGACCTGTAGGAGTCGCTGTCCACAACGCCCGATCCCCACCCATCAGTTTCCCACCCCCTAATACGGCCAATGTGTATTAGTATGAACGACCAGCTAAACTGAAAGCAATGTCTCCGCATTCGTGACGAGCGCCTTGCCCACTACGCCACGTAGCCGCCCCAGAGGCACAAGAATTAACGTGTGGGAATATGTTTCACAACAGGCAACGGGAAGTATTTTTGCGGAATACATTTCCAGCATTCTCCATTGACTTTCATTTAGTCCTTCTGTGGAGGTGATGGTACACCTTTTTACCGCCAGAGGGTGACAACAGCGGCTTCAAGTGTTGCCACAGAGACTACTTCAAGGTGCTGTAGATGTAAAAGAAAAGTTTTTAAATAAAAAGATTTCCTGACGCCAAATGTTCACTATTTTCTCAGCATCTGAGCAACTGACTTCACCATTGAAATCTGTGCTAATTGTACTTCATAGCCAACTAGTATTGTCAGTCATCAGTGTCTAGTGGGTACATGATATGAGATCTAATTTTGTCCACAATACTTTATACAATACACAGTGATGTGTGAGGGATGAGCTGTTTCTTACTAATCGTAAAGCAGCATGATATATTGTGTCTAAAGGATTTCATCATTGAAATCAGTGTTAATTGTACGCAGACACTCAGTTGCATTTTCAGCAGGGAGGGGATCTGGGGGAAATAGCGTGAACCTCTGCATGCGTTACGTTCCCCCAGTGAAACTTCTCGCTGTCAGGTGAAAATAAGTGGCTGGCGACTCCACATGTATCGGAGGAGGCATGTGGTAGTTCTAATCTACACCCTCCCCAGGCCGACAGTGGGGCAATGCGCACAACGACCAGGAAGGGAATTGGCATAACGACTAAATTGGGATGGGTGAAAAATACAGAAAGCCCAAAAATAAATAGAATAAAAGAAAAAATAGCACATTGACAACATATGTTAGCACTTAGCAGACATGTACAAACAAGCATAAATACTCTGTATGCAGACAAACAGACATGAGAGCTATGTATGGCAGCACATACATTAGCAGATGTATAGCACAGCAACATAAGCAGACATGTACAGACAATGGACAAACAATGATAAGACGTATTAGGTACACACGATCATTGGTATTGGAAGTATTGGAAACAATGTGTGTATGCTAAAGGCACATCCACATCTCAATGAAAACCACAAACTGCATGAAAGCACTTGTGACTCACACACATCCTGAAAAGGCCACAACAGAACATAACACGTATGTGTACATGCCATACGTCCTTCATTCATTCGGGAGAAATATATCAACTATCGCATGCCATGGACATATGAGCACCCATTCTAGTTTCTCTCTCTCTAATTCACAGAGGTCCTGGGGGCGAATGGAAGCAGGTTTCAGACACAGCTGCCAATGCACTTCTCCACCCACCTGCTGGCCCCGCCTACCTATCTGCTGGCTCCACCCACCTATGTGCTGGCTGGAAAGCCTCACTGTACCACGTAAACACACATTTCTTCCAATGGCTGTATGTATCTGATGTGGATGCATGACATGCTTTGAACAAATGTGCACACAAAGCTATGTCAAGAGAAAACACTGTAGCTGTGCTATTTGAGAGAAATGCCATTGCATGTACTGTAGTGTGTCAATGTCATCACCTATCACTGCTGAGAACACCATACAATGGCATACTTGACTTGCTTGTGGTCCGACACATAAATATATTACTTGATGGTGGGTGCTGGGAGGAAAACATATAGTAGAAAGCATATTCCATTCCTGCATACTATAATGCACCAATGTAACTTAATTCATGATGTTTCAATCCAAACACAATACTGTATTTAAAGGTATAATCTGTAATGCCATTACAGCGACCTACAGTAGCGCTTGGTATTGCGCTTTGTTTACTTTTTGTTTTGCTTTGGTCTGACATGTGAGTTTGATTGATTGATTGATTGAAAACTTTATTAACAGATTGCAGAATGGGTACAATACAGTACTGCTCAATACACACAATTGTTAAGGGGATGCAGACCGTCTTGTTTCCATCATGGTCCCCCATTTTCATTTATGACATACACGACATACAGATACAGTACCTACTGTTACATCCAGACATTTATGACATACAATATATACAAGTATACTATACTGTTTAAGAGACAGAGATCATAAAAGAAAATATATACATTCGAGGGGGAAGAAACTGTACATTGGAGGGGGTTGGGGGTATGGACATTTACCGGGGCCAGTTTCTAATCGCAGCCTCCAATAGGTGCTCTTTGAGAGCGGTTTTGAAGGAGGGTAGGGATTCACATTCTTTTACGGCTGTGGGTAGGGCGTTCCACATTGTTGTGGCATAATTGCTAAGCGTGTTTAGTCCCTTGTTTGAGCCGAATCTGGGTTGAACATGATTTGTGGAACTCCCTCTGGTGTTGTGGTCGTGGAATTCACTGACCTTTGGGAAGTATTTCGACATGTACATGGGTATCCTAGTGGTGTAGTGTATCTTGTAGACCAGGCCCTTTGCAAGGTGCTGTACACTGTCGTCTACTCTAAGCCATCCTAGGTTGTCAAAATGGGCAGGGGTGAGGTGGGTTTTAGGAGTAAGGTCAAGCAGTAGTCTGACCAGTTTGTTTTGTGATGTTTGTAGTCTTGTTTTTAGGGCCTTTGAGGTGCTTTGGTACCATGAGGTGCAAGCATAGTCGTAGTACCCTTGAATGAGTGCTCCTGTTAGAGTCTTCAAGGTATTCTTGTTTACCAGAGAGGAGTTCCGGTACAAGAATCTAGTTCGTTGGTTGACCTTTTTGATTACATTGGTCGCCATTTTGTCACAGGAAAGATTTGTCTCTAGGATGGAACCCAGGTAGGTAATTTCATCTTTCCTTGTGACAATATTATCACCCACTGTAACAGAGAAGCCGTTGGCCTTGCTGAGTTTGTTATTTGATCCAAAGAGAATGGACTCTGTTTTACCCAGATGTATTGATAGTTTGTTATCAGCGAGCCAGGTGCAGATTCTGCCGAGTTCAGAGCTGAGGGCCTTTTCAACCTGCAACTTGTCCCTGTCAGAGACCAGCAGGGCTGAGTCGTCCACGAACAGGAACAAGTTGCAGTCACAATCTGATGACATGTCATTTGCATAAATTAGGAACAGTAATGGTCCTAGTATGCTTCCTTGTGGAACACCACAGCTCACTGGGGGGGGGGGGGGGGGGGGGGAGGGGTAGTGTACCGTTTGCCTCCATCTGTTCTCTCCCCTCCAGGTAGGATTGCATCCAGCTCACTGATGAACTATCAAAACCAATTGCTTTTAGCTTGTCAATCAGAATGGAGTGATTGACAGTGTCGAAAGCCTTTTGGAGGTCCAGCATGACCATGCCGCAGTATCTGCCCGCGTCCACCTCTTGTTTGATGTGGTCTTTCAAATAGAGAAGGCATGTGTCAGTGGAGTGGGATGTTCTGAAGCCAGATTGGAATTCATAGATTAGCTTTTTTTCCGCAAGGTACTTTTCGACCTGCTCGTAGAAATTTTTTTCCATGACTTTCGAGATGGAGGTAAGAATAGAAACAGGGCGGTAGTTGCCTGGGTCTAATTTGCTGCCTTTTTTGTGCAGGGGGGTCACTCTCGCAATGTTTAAGTCTTTGGGGACGTATCCCTGTTTTATGGAAAGGTTTATTATGTGGGTGATGACTGGGGTGATGGCAGCTGCTGAGTCTCTGAGGAATTTGGAGGGAATATTGTCATGGCCAGTGGCCTTGTTAGGTTGGAGGGCGCTCAGTTTTTTGAGCACCTCATCTGTTGGAGTTTAGTAACTTATTCTACCGTGGATTTTTCCAAACCTCTCTTGGCAGAGCCTGAGGTGTGGCCAGCAGTAGCAACCCCTCCCCTGTACCCACTGAAATCCAATCCAGCCATCAAGACGAAAATGGAAAAACTGTAAACAAAGTGCAGTATCCCATGTTGTCATGTTTTGCCTAGAGGTCGCCATTTGACGACGTTATAGATTCTACCGTTTTTGTTAGAAGGGACACAGACTCCGTCACTCACTGTCACAAACAATGGTCTAATAATAATATAAATGTACCTGAACCGGGTTGTTGTGAAGCCAACCCGTCCAGTAAGTGCATTTAGTACAGGTCCCGGTAGGAGGAAATAAGGTAACACTTTATAATAACACTCAGTTATAAGACCTTTATAAGGTATTTGTAGATAGTGAACTAATCATGAACAAACCATTTATATAAATTCGTAAATTATCATTAAATCATTTATAACTATATTTGTATAACATTTACAAATTAGTTATACATTATTTATAACTCATTATCAACATTGTTTGTACTTGATTTGTTCATCATTAAATAATGTTGTTTAATGTGTTGTAAGTAACACATTTGTAGATGCTTTGAAAAATGGATATGAAAACAACGACTATACCTCCATTTATTTGTTCATGTTCAACAAATGATTTGTTAAACATTCTTAAAAGATCTATAAATCATTTGCAGATGTTATTGTGTGCCCTAATCTAAAGTGAAGACTATTCATCATTAACAAATGTCTAATAATTTATTATTTGTGGACACTTATTAATACACACGAAGCAATTACCAGACTTGTCTTTTCATGTTTAAAGGAAAACTCCAACATTTTGGGAAATTAGCTCATTTAACATCTTCCCTGGAGTTAGACAAGAAGATACATACCTTTTTTTGTCTATCTGCATGCATTAGGCTTAGGGAACGCCCGCACCGTTAGCGTAGCTTAGCTTCATCACTGGAAGTGGGTCAGACTTTTACCCTGAAGTTCCCTACAGTCCCCTACAGTCACGAAATACACTCCAAATACAACTCCAAAACGTTCCTGTAAACATGTTGTGACCTGTGTATTTACCACGTGGAGAAATAAAAAATAATTGAATTAGACATTTACGTTTTCTAAGCAAATATACTCTGAACTATTTTTTGCCTAACCACTCCTCTCTGGGCGCAGTGATTTCACGCAACGCAGTGCTACTTTCTAATACTAACACCAGTGTTTGTTTACATTTTCATTTCATTCAAAGGATCTGAACCGATTGAAGTTTATGGATACCATGACTGTGGTAAGTTTTAAGGGGCTAGCGTTACACAATAAATGAGTTATAATAATACCACGAGTGTGGATTCACTCGCCCAAACCCTGTAGCCGTGCATCAAGTCAAGTCAAGTCAAGTCAAGAGTTTTATTTGTCACGGCATACAAGTATACAATGAAATGCGGGTGGTCACAGTCAGGAAAGGGGCTAACTAGGTCGATAGTCCAGCAACGTTATGTCCTATTCATCAATCTCACAATATTCGCTAACGTTAGACAGATGGAATACAGCCTTCCATCTAAAAACATAAATTAAAACTTACCACAGTCATGGTATCCATAAACTTCAATCGGTTCGGATCCTTTGAATGAAATGAAAATGTAAACAAACACTGGCGTCACGTTAAAAAGTAGCACTGCGTTGCGTGAAATCACTGCGCCCCGAGAGGAGTGGTTAGGCAAAAAGATTTTCGAGTATATTTGCTTAGAAAACGTAAATGTCTAATTCAATTACCGTACTTTTCGGACTATAAGCCGCGGCTTTTCCCCCCATTTTTCGACCCTGCGGCTTATATAACGGTGCGGCTTATATGTGGACAAAACCCCGAAAATCGAAATATTGCTTTTTTTACTGCATTGAAATGTTATTTATCTGTTCCCTTATTTGTCAAACTTAATACAACTTGTAAATGAGTTAATGTTATTTGTCCGACAGTATTGTGTCCCAATGGGAGTCATTCTCTGTAGAGGTGGGAACTTAAAGCTCAATATAAGAACGGCCATGCACCACCACTCACAGAATCGAGAGAGCAATCAATCTGTCAATCCTTTCCGTGTCCGGGCCGGGTGAGGTTTCCCGTGTTGAGTCAAATTAAGCCGCAAGCTCCACTCCTTACATATGGTAATTAAACATTAAAACACATGCGGCTTATAGTCCAGTGCGGCTTATATATGTACACATCATTCAATTTAGCTGCTGCGGCTTATAGTCAGGTGCGGCTTATAGTGCGAAAAGTACGGTATTTTTTATTTCTCCACGTGGTAAATACACAGGTCACAAGGTTTACACAGGTTTACAGGAACGTTTTGGAGTTGTATTTAGAGTGTATTTCGTGACTGTAGGGGACTGTAGGGAACTTCAGGGTAAAAGTCTGACCCACTTCCAGTGATGAAGCTAAGCTACGCTAACGGTGCGGGTGTTCCCTAAGCCTAATGCATGCAGATAGACAAAAAAGGTATGTATCTTCTTGTCTAACTCCAGGGAAGATGTTAAATAAGCTAATTCCCCAAAATGTTGGAGTTTTCCTTTAACAAATGATTTGTTAACACTAGCACAGCCGACAAGGGGTCAAATGACCCCTAGGCATTTTCAAGCTCCAGCTCTGTCACTCAATGACTTTTCCTAAAAGTACCCGTTTTATCTGGCACGGTTTCTGAAATTTCAAAATGACTTCAGGAAAATGTAATTAGAAGGTTATTCCACATATGGAATATATATG
The DNA here is from genome assembly GCF_963971535.1 of Notolepis coatsorum. Classification (NCBI taxonomy): domain Eukaryota; kingdom Metazoa; phylum Chordata; class Actinopteri; order Aulopiformes; family Paralepididae; genus Notolepis; species Notolepis coatsorum. Next base: position 52,841,621 of record NC_140177.1, on the reverse strand, counting down.
TGGAAAGTCACAGCACTTTGCAAGTGTCTAGCGCAGGGGTGGCCAACCCATGGCTCGCGCGCCGCATGTGGCTCTTTGCCCGTCAATGTGTAGCTCTTCCATCCAAAAATAAATAAATAAAAATTATAATATTTTGATTTATAATTTTTTTTTGTCACTCAAACCTGTGGTAAACCTCATATTTTTATATTAAGAGGTAATTATATAGTTTACACTGTTTATTTTTCTCATATTTCTCATATAAACTGTGGGGTAATCTGACCCCTTCCGGCGGGAATCAGTGACATTTTCTCCATGGCTCCATAGTGTTAAGACATTCATAAAACATCTATAAATCATTTGCAGATGCTATTGTGTGCCATAATCTAAAGTGAAGACTATTCATCATTAAAAAAATTCTAATACAGTTATTTGTTGACTTTTTCATCACCCGTTACAAATGTAGCTTTCGGATCCACCCTTCTTCGTGACATCAAACAGTGATAGAATTAGGACTATAGATAAATACAATTTTATTAACATATAAAATGCATGTGCACACATAACATATAGTGTAACATGGGGGACACTATAGGTCCCAGGACTAGTATGTAGAGGGAGTTTCACACGAGTGAGACTTCACGTTACATTTCGTTCTTGCTTGCTCTGCTGGACAACTCATCAATACTTATTGTATTTACTGAAAGCTTTTTGCCACATGCACCTTCATTTACCCGGCCACGCCCATTTCCGGTTATGTATATAATCGTGGAGCATGGCCGTACTCATCCTTCCCCCATCTTTCATTCTGAAGTGTTTTAGCTTCAGGGAGCAACCTTCTGTTTTGGGGTGGTTGTCTCCCCGGTATGCCGGTGGCAGAGTCAGCTCACTGGCAGAGTCCGGATTCGTCACCCCGACCCCACGAGAGTATGCCCCTGCAAGATCATGATGTCTGTCAATTGTGTCAAACTCTTTCTCTGAACCCCGACCCCGCGAGATACAGGATTGCTGGCAGAGTCAGGGTTCGTGGCAGTCAGTTCACTGGCAGGGTCAGGGTTCGGGACCCCGACCCTGCAAGGTTATGACCCCACGAGATTATGACATTATACACGGCGTACCGGATGCCCCCGGTGGTATCACAAGCAAACGCCTGGGGAGGTCTCGATGCCACGGCCTCATTGACCTCACCAGGTCCCTTTGGTCAGGTCCTAGCTCCTAGACTTGACAGAAAGCCCTGTCCCTCTAGTGGTCCATGGGGCTGGGACCTCCTCCTCGCCCCGCCGCTAAGGCTCGCTGGCGGAGTCAGGGTTCGGAACCCCTACCCCACGAGATGCCTTGCGGGCAGAGTCAGGGTTCAACGGCCCCGACCCCTCACTAGGATGGGTGTGGGGGCCCAGACCCTCCCCAGTGTTCTGATGGTTGTAAAGGGGACCTCAGCGGGTACATTTGTCAGGCCCTTCGTGTCCTGCTCCACTCCTGTTGTCCAGCAGAACGCAAGCAAGAACGAAATGTAACGAAGGTTATCCTATAACCCTAGTTACATGAGTTCTTGTGAGCATTCTGCTCTCACATGCTCAGGACCCCTGACTGTCTTCCGAATGAAGGTCAAGACTCGGGAAGGATGGGTACGGCCATGCTCCACAATTATATACATAACCTGAAATGGGCGTGGCCTGGTAAATGAAGGTGCATGTGGCAAAAACCTTTCAGTAAATACAATAAGTATTGATGAGTTGTCCGGCAGAGCAGAACGCTCACAAGAACTCATGTAACTAGGGTTATAGGATAACCTTTGTTTGTTCTCGTCAGTTTGAATGGAAGCTACATACACATTATACATTAGCAGAGCCAAGGAATTATTTTGTGCTGCCCCACACTTTTAAAGGAAAACTCCAACATTTTGGGAAATTAGCTTATTTGCCATCTACCCTGGAGTTAGACAAGAAGATACATACCTTTTTTCTTCTCTGTGCATGCAGTAGGAGTAGGAAGACATGCACCGTAAGCCTAGCTTAGCGTCAGTCGCTGGAAGTAGGTTTTTCCATTAGCCTAGTTCCCAACGTCTTCCTACTCCTACAGCATGCACAGAGAAGAAAAAGGTATGCATCTTCTTGTCTAACTCCAGGGTTCCCAAAATGTTGGAGTGTTAAGATGCATACCTTTTTCTTCTCTGTGCATGCAGTAGGAGTAGAAAGACGTGCACCGTTAGCCTAGCTTAGCGTCAGTCACTGGAAGTAGATTCCTCCATTAGCCTAGTTCCCAACGTCTTCCTACTCCTACTGCATGCACAGAGAAGAAAAGGGTATGCATCTTCTTGTCTAACTCCAGGGTAGATGGCAAATAAGTGAATTTCCCAAAATGTTGGAGTTTTCCTTTAAGGTATGAGCAGGCTAAACACCTTTTTTGTTGGTAAATCTATTCCATCATTTCCGACCTACAACTTATTGTCCTATATTTTGTGTAGTAGACATTACCGTACCGAACGGCTGTAGTGTGTACCGAACTAATACAACTGTATGTTAACCGCCCACCGGGGGCTGTTCTTTTCACAATTTAATATAATTTCTTTTTTTCTTTTTTACAAGTCGATTATTAATTTCAATATAGAATATTTGTTGACAGCCCTACAAGTACAATTAGTTACATGGAAAGCCAAACTTTCCCCCACTGTACCGAAAACCCGCACCGAACCGTGACTTCAAAACCGAGGCAGAGGCACGTACCGAACCGTGGTTTTTGTGTACCGTTACACCCCTAGTAGACGTACTTGATGTGGTGGGCGCTAACGTTACATTTGAATTATGTGTTTGTTCCTAATGTGTGCTCAGTATATTGCGGTATGTGATGATGACATGAGGGTAATAATTATTTGTATTTTCAGGCTGTATCAGCACCTACAGCCTGAAAATACAAATAATTATTACCCTAATGTAGCATACACGTTGGCCCACATACTACATACATATTATACTGAGTGCACATTAGCCAGCCAGCAACTGAATTCACAGGAATGAGGAAAGGTCCAACCACATCAAGTACATCTACACAAAATATAGGACAATAAGTTGTAGGTCGGAAATGATGGAATAGATTTACCAACAAAAAAGGTGTTTAGCCTGCTCATACCTTAAAAGCGTGGGGCAGCACAAAATAATTCCTTGGCTCTGCTAATGTGTAACGTGTATGTAGCTTCCATTCAAGTCAAGTCAAGTCAAGTCAACTGACGAGAACAAATGTGAAGTCTCACTCGCGTGAAACTCCCTCTGCATACTACTCCTGGGCCCCGTTCCCCGTACCTGGATAACTGAGTTAGCCGGATAACTTTCGGTGAAGTCTGACTTAAGCCGGACTTTCCGGTTCCCCGTACCTGGATTGTCCAAATCACCATGACAACAGATCCAAAAGTTTGAGCCTGGTCAAAAGCAGGGTTTAAGTTCAAGTTAGCCGGATCAACCATCGCCACGCCCCCGCAAAGAAGTGACAGCCCGTTTCCTGAAATTATTCCCACAGTCTACGATCTGCATTATACCATTCTGAATTACGTTTTTGTGCTCCATTCTTCCAGAGGGGGCTTTTGAAATGTAAAATAGACCCAAAATGCTGATACTAAATTCACTTTGTCCTAAATAATGCATGTTATATATACCGTGGCGCTCGCTCGGTGCGATGTACACATTATGTGGTTATTTTAATTGTAACTGGGATTAAGATGTCTGATGAGATGCGCTGTTTGACGGATTTGAGAAATTGAATGAGCCGTTGACGTCACATTAATGAATGAGGATAAAGAGATAAAACTTCATTCAAAATAAAGGATATTCTAAACACGGGTCTCTCGTTCATTAATGTATAAACAATGAATTTATCCCATCTGGCACAGTGGTGCAGCGGTAGTGCTCAATCCTGCCAACCCAGCGACCGGTGTACGAAACCCCGTGTTTCCAATATAATTTTTTGGAATATAATATTAATGATTATACGCCAAAGTAGCCTAATTTTAAGTTAAAATATTATAAATCTACATGCATTGAGGATGTCATTCTTTATATAGCTCTCAACGTGCACCAAATTGAATTATTCCTACATCGCAAAAAGAAAGGGAAGACTAGGTTTCGAACCCCGGTCGTCTGCGTGAAAGTCAAAAGAAGAACCCGTTACACCACAGTGGAGATAAGTAAAAGATCGACCATACATCAATCAATGGGAAGAGAGCCGTATCGTTATCCTGTATAACAGTTTAACTAATTATTTTCGCTAGCAAGATCTCATTTGATTATTCAATCCAGCAGGCAAGTTTAAAGAAATATAATCTGATTGATTGAGGTAATGAGGGACTTAAAATTAGCCTATAGATAACGCATTTAACTTGTCGGCGAGGCGATTGAGCCGTACTGCAATATGTTAATAAAGTTTTAAATCAATTAATCAATCAATGCCGCTAGAGAATCAGGATCTCTGCTCTCGATACGTGCTGGCTTTTCAACTGGAGCGGCCGCGCGCATTTATCCTGGGTCTCAAGTCTGGCTTGAGTTAACGAGACTGAATCCACCTTCGAGGAACAGGAAAATCCCGGCTTCAAACTTCGGGTTAACTGAATCTGGATAATGACATCTTGATCGACTTAGTTGAACCAGGTACGGGGAACGGGGCCCTGGGTCCCCCAGGTTACACTATATGTTATGTGTGCACATGCATTTTATATGTTAATAAAATTGCATTTATCTATAGTCCTAATTCTGTCACTGTTTTTATGTCACAAAAAAGGGTGAATCCGAAATCTACAGTTGTAACAGGTGATGAAAAAGTCAACAAATAATTAACTGTATTAGACATTGGTTAATGATGAATAGTCTTCACTTTAGATTAGGGCACACAATAACACCTGCAAATTATTTATAGATCTTTTAAGAATGTTTTACAAATCATTTGTTGAACATGAACAAATAAATAGAGGTATAGTCTACAAAATCTACAAATGTGTTACTTACTACACATTAAACAACATTATTTAATGATGAACAAATCAAGTACAGTTATAAATAATGTATAACTAATTTGTAAATGTTATACAAATATAGTTATAAATTATTTAATAATAATTTACAAATGTATATAAATGGTTTGTTCATGATTAGTTCATTATCTACAAATACCTTATAAAGGTCTTATAACTGAGTGTTATTATAAAGTGTTACCGGAAATTAACATAAAGGGGAATGAAATCCACAAACACACAAACAGGGATAAGGTAAGGGAGAACAAACAGGAGTATACAATATGACGAACAACACTAGGTAGAGGGGTAAACACTAAACAAACAAGGTAAAGGTACCCCTACACTAATAACCCCATCATTGTATATGATACAGTACTACTGTACATCTGTATGTCGTGTATGTCATAAATGTTATGATGAATTGAAAATGGGGGACCCTGATGTAAACAAGACGAAAGTCTTTCTCTGGTCTGCATCCCCTTAACAATTGTGTGTATTGAGCCGTACTGTATTGTACCCATTCTGCAATCTGTTAATAAAATGTTCAATCAATCAATCAATCAATCAATCAATTCAATCAATCAATCAAATGGGGAAGCAAGGGGGAACACTAAACACACACAAGCAATCAAGTGTCACAGGACACAACCACAAGCCACATGGTTGGCAATCTGGGAACCACCCAGCAATAACAATACACACAGCAAGGCTATTCAAAAACAAGCGTGAACCTCTGTCCACATATTCCCACACAATAGTGGACCAAGATCAACACACATACAGTACAATCCACTCAATAGTGGCAAAAGGTGCCCTGTGTGGGTGCAGGCTCTCAGGCTTTATCCACCCGCCCCTTAATGAGTGATTGCCCTCAGCTGTAGTCATGAGCGGGTAATCAGCCACTCTACAAGGAGGGGCGGGCTGCACCTGAGCAGGGGGAACAGACAAGGGAATTATCATCCAGGTGACCACAGCACCATACGTCACACTCACCCACTGAGCACCACGATGAAGTCCATGACATTCCAGCCGTTCCTCAGATAGGATCCTTTATGGAAAACAAAACCCAGCGCCACCAGCTTGATGCCAAACTCAAAGCAGAAGATTCCAATGAAGTAGGGCTCCGTCTTCTCCTACAAAACCAACACATCGACATGTTAAAGGAACACGCTGACTTTTTGGGAAATTTGCTTATTTGCCATCTACCCTGGAGTTAGACAAGCAGATACATACGCCTTTCTTCAATGTGCATGCATTAAGCTTGGGGAACAGCCGCACCGTTAGCCTAGCTTAGCGTCATTCACTGGAAGTAGATGTGCCAGTGTAGCCTAGTTCCCAGCAGTCACGAAATACAACTCCAAAACGTCCCTGTAAACATGTTGTGACCTGTGTATTTACCACGTGGAGAAATATATTTTTTTCTTTTTTACATTTTCGTTTTCTAAGCAGATAATATACTTGGAATTCTTTCGACAGGGCTTTTGAGGTGATGAAATCACTGCGCCCAGGCAGCAGTGGTTCGGCAAAAAAGAATTCCGAGTATATATCTGCTTAGAAAATGTCATTTTTATTTTATTTTTCTCCATGTGGTAAATACACAGGTCACAACATGTTTACAGGAAAGTTTTGGAGTTGAATTTGGAGTGTATTTTGTGACTGTTGGGAACTAGGCTACACTGGCACACCTACTTCCAGTGAATGACGCTAAGCTAGGCTAACGGTGCGGCTGTTCCCTAAGCCTAATGCATGCACAGAGAAGAAAAGGGTATGTATCTGCTTGTCTAACTCCAGGGTAGATGGCAAATAAGCTAATTTTCCAAAAAGTTGGCGTGTTCCTAGTGTAATACCAGATCTACAGTACAGAGCGCTATACAGTCTCTATAGTGAGGTTTTATTTGTGGCATTGCTAATGTGACCTGATAAGCATGTCATCTCCATTACCTAACTATCTATTTTTGAAATCGCTTCCGGTAGCGTGGGCAGGCAACACACATGCAATCATGCATACGAGAGTACCGTATGGGTATATTTGTGTGTAGGTAGTGCAAATCAAGCATATCTGGTCCTCACCAGTCTTTTGGCCATGGGTGTCTTGTCCTCCCCAGGGAGGTGCTGCTCTAAGGCCAGGACAACGCAGTTGGCAGTGATGGTGGCCAGGATCATGTACTCAAATGGTGTAAAGACCAAAGGGTTAAGGAAAGCACCTTTGACTGTTGTACGTATCGCATGCAGGCATGAACACATAACTGACCCATCTGATGAAAACATGACACAGACACAATCATCTTGATGATGATGATGCTGATGATCATGATGATTATGATGATGACAACGACGACAACATAATGGTGGCATTGAAAATGATTAAAGGACAGCACTCATGGGCGCTCCAGTAGCACACCACATAGCACGCTGAGTCGCAAAGCGGTCGTCCCGGGTTCGTTTCCCAGTCCCGGCGACCATTTGCCGCATGTCTTCCCTACCTCTCCTCCCGTTCTCACTCTCTCCCACTAACGGTCCTGCGTGGCCAGAAAAAGCTGAAAATGCTATAAATAAAAGTTACCAATTTTTTTTTAAACGACAGCACTCCTATTTAGTTTGAGGTTTAAAAGGGCAATTAAGTACAGATGCATAATGCAATAGTCACAATTTTTATTGTGGAGCTGAAGGATTTACTGTGATATCACTCGTAACCATGATAAGATAGGAGCAACAACGACTGAGTAACAGAGTTCACCAAATCAATAATACAACTAGCAGTGCACTGCCATCTTTATCTGTTTATTCTATTGTGCCCTGCTTTGTTTAAATGTTAACTTCATCTCTGATACTGTTACAATATATTCACAATGTGAAATCAGGCTGCACATATATAGCTGAGTATATTGCTACAAACTTCCACACAGTAATAAAAAGTTAAATAGGATGAATGTATTTTGTATTTTACAGACGTATTATTTGGAGGGTATGCACTGCAGTCCCCAGGGGAATATTAAAAAGTACAGCTGTGTGCATGTTTGTTTGTTTCTGTGACACTGTGATGAAAATAAGGAAAGGAAAATCAGATGGGTGGCTGATGATTAAATGATGGATGAATTATGGATTGTGGTTCGTATTCTCTGGTATTGGATGCAATCTGCTGGCGAGAAAGCAGTATCCATGGCAACCTTGCTTTTAAAAGTGCTTTATAGGAGGGACGGAAGGGAGGGTGGGAGGGAGGTTGGTAGGTGGGGGGGGGGCAGGGGGCGGGTGAGGCAGGGAGAGAGAGTCCTCTAAAGTCACCTTGGTCTCACTGGGTTAACTCCACAGACACCTGTTTAATACCAACACAGTAATTCCTCAAGCTTTACTGCCACTTCTATACGATTCCGCTGTGTACATTTTCAATGATAGTAGAGTGCGTGTGTGTGTGTGCACGTTTGAGTTTGTTAGTGTAAAGTACACACTAACATGCATGTACTGTATTATATTGTACACTGTAACTATACGGTATGTATACAGTATACTCGTGTATAAGTATTTGTGAGTGTGTGTCTTTTGTGTCACATGAAGCCGCTGTGACACAGTTTCTGGTTCATTAGTGATTTGCTGGGCCTGGGTGGAAACTGTATCAGTAACTCACGGTGGAGGGCTGAGATGAGGGAGGGGGGCCTGTGGGATCCACACTACTGTGTCAGTAACTCACGGTGGAGGGCTGAGATGAGGGAGGGGGGCCTGTGGGATCCACTCTACTGTGTCAGTAACTCACGGTGGAGGGCTGAGAGGAGGGAGGGGGGCCTGTGGGAGCCACACTATCCAAATCACCAAGACTGGAAATAGTTCAAAACCTCTCTCTCTCTCTCCTTTCCCAAATGCTCTTGACATGGAGTTGAACTCAACACTGCAGGAACATGAGGCTCTAAAGGGTCATAGTAATAGCAGAACTATAGCACACTTACAATAATCTCACTAAGAAGAACACTATTACCACGACTAATTGAGACAAATTCACTTTACAATAGCAATCCCAGTATTGGGGCCAGCCTTGTGTAAAATATCACATTGAATGTGGGTCAAGAAAGGAGACCCAATCGATATGTTCTCTGTACATTGTGCTGCTTTCCAATCTGCAGTTAGCAGCGTTACCATTGGCCATCTCTCTATCATGTTATTATTAGATTACTTTACGTGACACACACACATAAACACTTGCATCACACGCATAGTGGTTTCTATGGTCAGCTTGTTTTAACCATGAGCCACAAGGCATTTGGTTAGTTAACAGTGGGAGACTGGCACACTATATTGACCTATCTCAAGCCCCACTCTCTTTTCTAGATCCTCCAATTGCAACTGATGCTTCCTCACACATATGCCCAAACAAACACTCCCTATTGCTATTTTTCATCAACATAATTTCATTGAGCTGTAATTTAACACAAAACAGGGATTCAGTGTATTCCAATGACATCCCTGGAGGATATATTCAATCTAGTTAACTCTCAATAACTGTCAAAATTAAACGAGTGTATGCTAAATGTACGCGTGTGGGGATATGTGTGAGATTATGTGCATAATAATTCAGCCATATTTTTCTAGAAAAGACACAGGTTGGTTACCTGCCAAAGTGACTGGTAGAGTTAACAAATTTACCAGCCAGCCACAGACTAAATGAACCAGCATTTGTCTGGCGACTACAAGCGTTAATTTCAAGCACTGTTACGAATGTGATGGTGCAAACATTCTCCATAGCAGACCTATAGATTCTACTTTGAAATCTTCCTGTGTGACATAACTTCACTAATGATCTCCCTCGGTTCTATACGTAGAGATTCAGGGGGGATTGCAGATTGCTTGGCCATCGCTACGGCAGAAGGCAGAGAAACAATCTGTAGTCTATTTGCACCAACACCTACTCAAGGCCAGGTTCACATTCCAATGAGCGCCAAGGCTGTGTATAGCTATGCCTACATCCCACCCCCACAGCATGCATAGCGGCTTTCAAAGATCACCGCAGGGTCACCTGTTGCCTCCTGCCACATGAGAGCACATGTAACTCCAGCTCACAGCCCACGGAGGGAAGGCTGTGTTTTCCGCTTGATTGCTTTATGAAATTAAGATGGTGTTTTTCAAAGATGTTCCTTTTTTCCTGAAGGATTCTAAAGGATTATAAGTCTTCTGTTGTAGTCTAATGGCTTGATAAAGGGAAACTGCAACTCAAGGAGACATAGAAGATGGATAGAAACTGTTACCCTTTTCAATGAGTGAAAAAAAATTGATAAAAAAAATATATATATATATAATTTTTTTTAACTAGAATGCCCCATAAAACTAGAATGACCCAAAAGTCATGACAAGTCATGTGAAGTACATCATATTATGACATTGAGGATAACCATTAACTTCACATTCGCATTTGAATAAAACACATCCAAAGAAGATGCAAATCTAATTCAGGAAAAGAGAATTCATTGTGGACGCAGCTGGTAGTTTGCTGTCCTTGGTCCTGAAATGAGAGAGGCGCACAACAACAAGCAGTTCTAACAACTTGTAAAAACATGTAGAAATAAACACAAGTTATGTAAAAATAGATAGTAGTTGAACCGAAATAAAGGAGAACAACTTTTTTGGCATAAACAACGTTTATGCTTTCGTGGAAGGATATGGCCACTCAATGACTCTCCTGGCGTATCTCCTAATGATGTTGTCCTCTGCGAATATGAAGAGCGCCCTGTTGACGGTGAGGCAGTTCTGCCGGTGCGGGACGGGGTTGTACAGAGCCATGGTCCTGGCTCTCTGCGCCTTGGCTGCTTTCAGGGAAGCCGACAGTCCTGCACCCGAGGCTGCGTCCTGCGCCTCTCCGCCGCGCTCCGCGTCCCCGCCGCCATCTCCGGAGTCAACCGTGCTCGGAGGAGCGGACTCGTCTCCGAACCGAGCCATTCTGTAAATAAATGAGGATAACACTGTCTTATGTTTTTCTTTCTTGAAACTAGGCAAATTATTTAAAAAAAATCCGAAGCGTTGAGAGAAGAACAAACGGTCCACTTTCAATCCACTGACAGTCGACCTGCTGCTTCCGGGCGAAGCTTCCCAAAACTTCCAGTATCCTATTGCTCCATATGCTCCATAGCGGGTAAATAACCAAATGTATCATTCAACACATTTTCGCGCCGAGGGAAGCGAAGGGAAATCCATCTCTATGTATGACGATTCGGTTGCACAGACTGCAAAAACTCTGCTCTCCATCATTATCTGTTCAGAGTGGTTGAACAGCGCCTTGTTGTGACCACTTATCGCTCAACAAGTTATTATAATGTACAGTAAGCGCATCTCTAAACTCGGGTAACGGCGGGTACAAATAATCTATCTATCAACTTTACCATGCATCTTTCTTACAACATCCAAGTGACTTCAAATCAACCGGGTGGGAGCTGGTAATTAGGTAAATGACCAATAAATACTTTACGAGTTTACGTTCAACAAATCCGAAGCATGTCACACTTGACTTTACACATCTTCTCTCTCGACACAATAGCTCGACCTTTGAGAAGAAATATCTATTTTGAAGAGACAATACGACAAGGTTACTCTAAATTTAGACCTCTATTAACTCCTTCACTAATTCATTGAAAGGTGATTCTTTGCCAGAGAGCGCGCTGTACTGACGTGATAGAACCCGCGGCTCACAGTCACAGCTCCTGAGAACACGTGCCCCCTCCCACAATATCCCACGATGCCAATTTTAAAATTCATCTGAATGAAAATGAGAGCAAGGGAGAAATACATTTGCGTTGCCATGGTAATTCATTTAATCCAAGGATAATATTATTTACGTCACTTGACTTAGATATGTTGCTAAAAGGCTGTTGCTAAAAAGACCAGATGTATATTCTGAATCAATTAGGATGTGTATAGAGCTGTACAGAAACGAAACACTGCGTAACAGATGAACTGCAGGCAGGAGCAAATACAAACTACAACAGGAACAAATATGTTGCATCTGCATTTAGGCTCATTTTCAGTATTTTGAGTATGCTGGTATTTTGCACTACTCAAAAAGAAAAATAAGCTAAGCTTTTCCTGGGGGTCATTAACCCTTTCATGTGTAAGATCACCAAGGGTGGTTAGAAGTTTGAAAACATTAACATTCAAAAGCTATAGAGTCGTAGAATTCTAGATACAATTCCAAAACTCACACATGAAAGGGTTCAAATACATGAAGAAGGCTAGCTCTGTAGTGGGTGTGCTGGCTAATCTAGAGGTGGTGGCTGAGAGGAGGATGAGGAAAAAGCTAGAAGCCATCCTGGAGAACCCCTCCCACCCCCTCTATGAGGAGCTAGCCAGAATGAAGAGCACGTTCAGCCAAAGACCCCCCCACACACACCACAAACCGCCTGGGCCGGTCCATCAGGCTCTTCAACCAAGGGCTCGGCTCTGCTGCCAGGAGAACTAACGTTGTCAGAACTCAGGACGTGAGAACTCGAGACTCATATCCACGTGCACTCATTGTAGATTGTACTATCTTGTATTTTATACTTTTTATATTGTATCTATATAGTATATCGGACTGTGAAGCTCTGTACCACCCACCCCCCCCCCCCCATGCTGCTTTGACACCATGAATTTCACCAAGGGGATTAATAAAGGATCATCTTATCTTATCTCATTTTGATCACAAAAAGATGCATGCCATTTTCAACCAGTTCCCTATCCCAATTTATGTTCTGTACTGTATGTAAATACTGAGTACATTATTTAAATGCTTTTACAACACATATAGGCCAACATGGGTGGGAGCATTGTGACACGTTCATTATGTGACACGTGTACTATTGTATTATCTTAAAAAATGAGGTCATTTTGCTGCTAATATTGGAGTAAAAATAGATCATGAAATAGATCTTTGGGCTGCTCTCTTTTTGAGGGAGAGGAGGAGAAACCAGGGTCTTTCTTTTGCACAGTGCATGGGTACGAGTGAGAGACCTTATTAATCAACTGGACTCTCTCTCGCTCCATCTGCTGCTTCCCTCCTCTCGTTCCATAGGAGATATGTATCTTCGACGAGCACTTCAGCTCCCCCACACTGCATCACTCGAAATGATTATGAAATTATTCAATTGATTGTAAACGGCACTAAACCACAGCAGAGGACCGGCCGACTCACCCTATAGTGTGTACATCCTATAGGTATTATAGTAACAATGCATCGATGCATCGCAATGCAGCGATCCTAAGGTCGAATGGCATCGAATCGAATCGTGGTCAAATGAATATTATAAATCGTTGCCTGAAGAATCGTAGTCGAATCTAATCTTTGTGGGGTCAAATATTTACACCCCTATTATTGACTTATAGTCCATTCATGCTGCGAATCGAATCGTGGCCAAATGAAGAGATTTCATGATGCATTGAATTGTTGCCTGAAGAATCGCAATATAATCGTTTCATTGAATCGTTGTGGGGTCAAATATTTCAAGATTCAAGAGGTTTACCCCCTATTGTGACAACCAGGCGGTGGGTAATGAAGGCTAAGCCTACCCAAATGTTATGCTGGGAATTTTGAAAATGATATATAATATATGTGCGCAGCATTATATAGGCTACTATATTGTGTGTTGTCGCTGGTGACAATGGATAGGCTCAGGTTAAATAATGTAGCCAATCACATCCTGATCCCGCCGCAAAGCATAATTTATTTTTTGTAAATATCTGCATTCCGAATTTCCGCCCGCCAAACGCTTTGTAGCGAACACCAGTGCGCTATTTTGAGTACATTTTCAAAAAGCACAATGGATATACAGTCATTTTCCAAGGCAACATATAAACAAAGTCATTCAGAAGCTGCCAGCAGCAGCACCAGCTACCGCACCCCTGCAGCCACAGCGAGCCCTGCCCGGGCTGCCCCTGGGCATAACACCGGATCACCTGAGGCTATTGTATGTTGCTTTATCTTGGCAAACAAGGGCTTGCTCTACGAGGGCATCATGAGAGTCAGAGTTCATCAAATTGTGGAAACCTTTTAGAGCTATTGTATGTACATTGTTCTCAAAGCATGATGAGATCCAAATTACGAAAAACTTTTCCTTCATTGCCCGTCGGCACCACAACTTGTGAACGGTCTTTCTCAGAAATGAGGCGCATCCGAAACTGGCTAAGAACAACAATGTTTCAGGAGAGACAGTCAACTCTGAGTCTGAAGTCAACTTCCTGTCTGTTGTTGCTATGCAACTACGGCTTGTGGGAAACATTCACCCCGGGTACATTGTGTACGCTTCATTTAGTGCAGAAAACGGATCGGAAAAGCGGCAAATTAAACACAATCAAGGGTAATTTTCTTCAGTGCATCACAATGCCAAAGAGCTGCTGTGTTGCGTTTTGTACTAATAACTAAATCAAAAATAAAAAATCGCAAGTTTTATATAATACCAGCTGACACCACGGAGGAAAAAGTGGCTGGCAGCTATCAAGAGGGCACACGTAGAAAGCAGACACTGGTCCCCCAAGTCAAATCATACGTATATCTGCTCTACCCATTTCATAACAGGTGAGAAAAAGGAACAAATATTTATATCGTAAATTAATTATTGGCTGTGAGGCTGTAAACAGCAGATAAATGTTAGCTGCTAGCTACTTCGCCATATAGTCCATTCTCAGTGTATGTGCACTGGAGGCTTCAAGTAGCCTATGCCTTTTTCATGTTTATATGTTACTACTATTTAAAAACAGAGCTCACTTTTACTTGTACACACCTGTTGGTTGTCCCCAAAACTAAGATGGCGGCGGTCTCGTGACGTCAGAGTGTCTTTGATCTCACAGACAAACTTAAAGCAGAAAAGATCATTGATGCGAAATGTCGCATTTTGCTGCATTAAGGTAAGACAATGGTTAATCATATTGGATGCCTTAATTTTAACACTTAATTTGCACTATATATTAAATGAGTGGGGCTCGCTGTAGTAGCCTATAGTGGGTGTGTGTTTTGTATAAATTCAGAACCATGGACCGCACCGTTTGCAGGTGCGCAGCGTGCGCACGCAAAAAAGAAAAAAGGAAAGATTTAGCGCGCTTGCACGACTCCCAACTATATAGCCTCCCCTAATGTTCGGCTTACCCGCCGCCTATGCCCTATGGTGACAACATATATAGGGAAGGAAACAAATTCATGTAATATGATGAATATAAGATAATGGTGATTTGCATGTAATCAACAGGTAATTAATGTGTTCATCCATTGTGACTATATGCACAGGAATGATTATGGGTTCACTAGAGAAGCAGAGCAGGGAGTGGGTGTGGGGGGGGGGGGGACTACTAGTGGCCTAGATGTACAGTAAACACAATTTCCTTTCATAAACGGTGTTGTATCATTGATTTTCCACTGAAAAATATTTTGCATAAACCCCCATTACATAAAGCACCCAAAGAAATATCTTCCATTGTGCCCAATGAAAATATTTGTCCATCTCCACAAACATGACATTTTATTCCCTCTCCTCGCGGTGGTTTCCATAGCGACATATCTCTCTTGAATTTCTTCTCTGTTCTTTTCATTTTGCCAACAAAAGCCACGTTACACAATGGAGCAACCTCTCTTCCTACGGAAATCTGTCTCCCCTCTACCGCCCTCCCCCGGGGTAACCGTACTTCCAGAACACTGTGTCAATGACTCACTCCCGCGGAGAAACGGGAGGACAGGACGCCTCCGAGCGGCAGCCTCACATACAACACAGCGCCATGAAATGTGCACTGATGATCCAACACTTTGACAAACCGATGCACAGGTGTGGTCCATCTTGAAGCGATTGCGGCAGCGATTATAGGCTTTTTGTTGCTGCTCTGTTTACCCTCCTCATGCACGCTCCTCTGGGAGTTGTGCAATGAAAGAACTATTGGAAGGCTTCTTCTACTAGGAGGTGTAGGTCAAATTATTACTGTAAAAATTTGATATTTTTTAAACTGAATAATATATATTTTTTAAACTGAATCAAAACATAAACAAGGTGGCCTGTTGGGATGTTAGATCCTAATGTGAAAAACTGTGATTTAATATGTCTGCACTTTATGTGCTCATTTTGTGCCTGTCTTTTTTCTGTTGTGATGTGAAGCACCCTGAGCTGCAATTTTTGTATGAAAGGTGCTATACTAATACAGTGTATTATTATTATTATTATTATTATTATTATTATTATTATTATTATTATTATTATTATTATTATTATTATTATTATTATTATTATTATTATTATTATGGCCTGCGTCGTAGCGGCCACACCATGAGCTTACTGTAGTTTAGTCAAAACAAATAAAACTGCATTTTATGTAGAAATACAAAGAGGGAGAATGTGAGAGGGCATCTTCATCATCTTTTAATGTGAGAAGAGAGAGAGAGAGAGAGAGAGAGAGAGAGAGAGAGAGAGAGAGAGAGAGAGAGAGAGAGAGAGAGAGAGAGAGAGAGAGAGAGAGAGAGAAACACATACTTTCAGTCACTTTTCATGTGCTGAGCTACTCTTACTCCAGGAAGTCACATCTCTAGAGGAACAATAGCTTGGAGGGGACTGAGAGAGCGAGGTTATGGGTGACATCATGCACTGCGAGTTAAAACGTTAATGACTGTACTTACTGACCTAACTCAGAAGAGAGAATTTATGTAATTGCTGACAGGCTTTCACCCCCCAACACAGAATGGAATGGTTATAGCGTTTTATTTTTCTCTCCGTCTCCTAGCAACCGTCATTCTCTTATTCCTGAGTAACCGAGTTACTGTATGTCACTCAATAACTGAGGCTTGTGTAAACATAGATGTCAATCCAGATACCAACATCCTCAGAAACAAAAGAGGTTATATTTTGATAAAGGTTACACATTATTTTCTTTCCACCCTGCAAGAAAAATATGCACAAAATGTTGGTATCACAAGAGGGAAATACACACATTCCTCTATGCACCTGGATGAAAAATAATTGAATCTTCTTCATTGAGTCTAAATGTTGGTATCACCATGCACATTCATCAGTCTAACAGTTTCTGTTAGCCAATCATTTAGCTCAAGGTGTAATTTTGGAGATGTACCTCAAAGAAAGTGTTTGCATTAGAGAATAGTGTTCCATATGCTCAAAAGGATATTTTTATATTCTAATAATGCATATACTGTGTTTGACCTTCTATACCAAACTTCACTTATTACAACGTCATTAACAAAACATTTTCGTTTGTGGCTTTATATCCTCAATGATTTGAATGGATGTAATGCCTGCTGTGCAGTGCAGTGTGACAGTATGTATTTTGATTGTCAAATAAACTCAATCAATCAATCCACATATTTCTAATCTGTATCCATAATACTAATTATCAGCCATGCAAAATCAACAAATGGCCAAACTCAAATGTCTTAATTTTCATAATGTTCCTCCCCATATTAGATTATCTGCATTTTCTTTCTTTGATTCTGTAGCCTCCCCTAATGGACAGACAGGCACACTACATGAAGTGCTCCAAAACCTTCTGTTTTTTTTATGATGGGCACTCTGCTATTACACAAAAAATAACAGAGAGCTTGACTGTCCCCATATGAATTGAAGAGTTTTTTTTGCCATGGCATAACCAACACTTACGTTTGATGCAAAACGGAGTGAGTGGGCGTTGGATGTGAAAAGAGCAGCATGCATGTGTGTGTGGAGGCAAAAGACTGAGAACATGTGAAGTATGTGTAATAGGTAGATAGATATAAAGGGAGTGAAAGATAGAAAAAGAGAATAGACAGACAGACAGACAGATAGACACATAGATAGATAAATAGATAGATAGACAGACAGACAGAGAAAGACATAATAGGCAGATAGACACAGACAGACAGACAGACATGATAGATAGATAGATAGATAGATAGATAGATAGATAGATAGATAGATAGATATATAGATAGATAGATAGATAGATAGATAGATAGATAGATAGATAGATAGATAGATAGATAGATAGATAGATAGATAGATAGATAGATAGATAGATAGATAGATAGATAGATAGATAGATAGATAGATAGATAGATAGATAGATGTGTGTTAAATACGTTCTCAGATACATTCACACCTAACTTGTGAATGAAATGTGTTACATTCCATTCGTAGAGGCAATTAGGCACTGTCTTTAGTCTGTGCTTAAGCGAGGGAACATTTATGCGCATGCGCGGGAGAGTGCGCACGTGCCGGGAGCGCGCATGCACGTGGCGTCATTAGCGTGCGTGCAATCAGAGTTGATATATCTGGTTGTAACAGTGATGGAGGTATGGAGAGAGAGGAGGTGGGTTGTAACTATAGGCTGCAACTAACGATGATTTTGTTATTGATTAATCTGTCGATTATTTGATCAATTAGTCGATTCATCTAAACGATTCATTTACCAGAAAAATCTATTTTAGGGCTGCCGCGGTATTGATTTTTTCCTTACCGCACAAATTTGCGAAGCTATTGAAAACGCCGCGGTAACCACAAAAAAATAAAAATAAAAGTTTGAATGCATTTTTATTTTTATTTTTTGTAGTCTATTCTTTATAGCATATAGCCTGCCTCTAGTCTAAACATTTCTATCTTTAGAGGATGACTTTGCAGCATGAATATTGTTTGGGATTCGGCAAGCACGCATTCATTATTGAAAGTGAAACACAGACAACATAGGCTACTGAACAGTGAACACTGTTTATTGACGCTTGCAGTGAGGTACAACGTGAGGCTCACTCGAGGTAGACGGTGGACGGGTCTGTTAAGGAGCTGAGACGCGCGCCTCTCTCCCCTTCCCGTCAACCAAGAGTGAATACCTGTAGTCCCCAGGGCTCTGTCCCGACCGGTGTCCGGATCCCCCCCGAAAGGATGGGTGAGCCGCGGCCGGGGAAGACCGGGCGAGCCCAACTTAACGAGAACCATAAAACCTGAGCGCGGTGTGGCTCACGGGGAGAGGCGGGGGGGATTCAAAGTCTCCCCTCTGGTCGTGCGCCGTTCACTCTGTGTCGCGGGCAGGGGTGGTAGCGCCCGGCGGTTACCCCCCCCGACCCTTTCTTCTTCTTCTTCTTCTTCTTCTTCTTCTTCTTCTTCTTCTTCTTCTTCTTCTTCTTCTTCTTCTTCTTCTTCTTCTTCTTCTTCTTCTTCTTCTTCTTCTTATTATTATTATAAAAAACAGCGGTGATGCGGTATTCAGCTTAACTCTGCGGTGGGCGTGATGTAACAGCGATACCGCGGTAATGCGGTAACCGCGGCAGCTCTATTTGCAATTGAATATTTCAAAATGTTTTAGTATCCTCAGGTCACACATGGGTAGTTGCCTCTTTGACACCACCTACTGAATACCCAGAGTAGGAGATGAGCCATCAAGTTTATGTCTATAAATTCTGTGTAGTGTGGATGCCATGAGTAGGGTGAGTAACCTACATGCCATTACTGCTTTTTATCTATTGACTCATTATAGCTACTTTATTATCTTGAAATAATATAACACCCGCCCGTTACTATGACATTGTTTATCATTACATACAATGTATCCATGCCTGTAGCTAAATGCTGAAAAACAGGGAACAGATTTTTACTTTTTAGCTTTAGATTTAAAAAACTACCAGCCAGAGAGATTTTTTACGGGCCAAAAACTATAAATAGCTTATAGCTTGTATATCTCCATGAATTATTATATGTATTGTGTGTTATCTCTCCACTCCACGCTATGGTAGTGCTTGTGTGTTACACTCCCAGACCAGCCCAAGTCTGGGACAGTAACAATAAGAGTCACTACCCCACACAAGGAATTGACAGTGGTATCATGGCGCCATCTAGCGCTCACCTGCAGATGATGCAGTCAGTAAGGATCCTCTTTGATTGCATAAAAAATATGCTGTTGTTGCAATTAGTTTATTTGTTACAAGTGTTATCTGTTTAGGTTGTTCTTTGTGTTGGTATTCTGATTCTGTGTTTTGTTCTAAGTGCCTGTCTCTCCCCAGCTGTTTTTCATTATTAATTAGTGTCAGTATTTATTGCTTGTTGGGTTATTGTTATGGTTTGTAACCGACCCCAATCGCACAACACAAGACAGGTATGATGGTTTGCCAAGAAACAGATATTTATTGAGAGACAGGGAAAAAGGGCACTGTCCCTTTAAGGGAGAACACAAATACAGGAATATAACAAGAGGGGAAAAACTAGGTGCCTTTAAGAGGCGGGCAGGAAAAGGGAACACTAAGGGAAGGTTAATGAACGCTAGGGGAAAGTTAAAGGAACAGAGGAACTAGAGACTAGGAGAAGTCGGGACAAGGAGAGCTAGGGAACAGGAGAACTGGGGACTAGGAGAACTAGGGACAAGGAACTAGGTGGAACTAGAAGGGGAGAACTTGGGACCAGGAACTAGGTGGAACTAGAAAGGGGAGAACTAGGGAACAGAGGGGACTGAGGCCCGCGGAGGCGGGCTGGGGAACAGGGAGGAACTGGGGACTGGTGGGAAAACATCTGGGCCGCTCTGCAGAACAGAGGAGAGGGTTAATATTCAAAAGGGAACAAACAGAGCAGATGCAGAACAGTCCAAATAAACAAGGTAACAAGGTAATAATATCTTCGTGTGACAACACACAGGGGGAGATGTAATGTCCAAAAATACTATCTAAGTGAGAACAAAAACAGAGTGGGAGATGAAATGTCCAAACTACTAACTAAGTGAGAACTAAAGGAGGCAATACGCTGGGTGAGTGACATCACAATCAAAACTCACCCAGGCGTATGCGTAATGGTACAGGAACAGCAGCGAGACGGGGGCAAGAGGCATCACGCTGGGTGAGTGACATCACAATCAAAACTCACCCAGGCGTATGCGTAATGGTACAGGAAACAGCAGCGGGAACGGGGGCAAGAGGCACCACGCTGGGTGAGTGACATCACAATCAAAACTCACCCAGGCGTATGCGTAATGGTACAGGAAACAGCAGCGGGAACGGGGGGCAAGAGGCACCACGCTGGGTGAGTGACATCACAATCAAAACTCACCCAGGCGTATGCGTAATGGTACAGGGACAGCAGCGGGAACGGGGGGGGCAAGAGGCACCACGCTGGGTGAGTGACATCACAATCAAAACTCACCCAGGCGTATGCGTAATGGTACAGGGACAGCAGCGGGGCGAGGGCATCGCCACCGGGTGGCTGGCTGTCCGAGCCGAGGAACAGAGTGCTGGAACAGTGGCGGTGGCGAGGGTGTCGTCCACCGGGTAGCCGACTGTCGGAGCCGAGGAACAGAGTGCTGGAACAGTGGCGGTGGCGAGGGTGTCGTCCACCGGGTAGCCGCTGTCGGAGCCGAGGAACAGAGCGCTGGAACAGCGGCGGTGGCGAGGGTGTCGTCCACCGGGTAGCCGACTGTCGGAGCCGAGGAACAGAGTGCTGGAACAGTGGCGGTGGCGAGGGTGTCGTCCACCGGGTAGCCGCTGTCGGAGCCGAGGAACAGGGTGCTGGAACAGCGGCGGTGGCGAGGGTGTCGTCCACCGGGTAGCCGCTGTCGGAGCCGAGGAACAGGGTGCTGGAACAGCGGCGGTGGCGAGGGTGTCGTCCACCGGGTAGCCGCTGTCGGAGCCGAGGAACAGAATGGCGCGCCACACCTTGGTGTGCACGTCGGAACCGAGAGACGCATCGGGGTGCGTCTGCGAGGAGGAGTGTGCCAAGCACAAGGATCTTTGGAAGATGCGCGTTGCGCGCTGGAGACTGGAGAGCGTGCCAAGCCCTTGAAGATGCGCGTTGCGCGCTGGAGACTGGAGAGCGTGCCAAGCCCTTGAAGATGCGCGTTGCGCGCTGGAGACTGGAGAGCGTGCCAAGCCCTTGAAGATGCGCGTTGCGCGCTGGTGACTGGAGAGCGTGCCAAGCCCTTGCAGATGCGCGTTGCGCGCTGGTGACTGGAGAGCGTGCCAAGCCCGAGGGTCCGGAAGATGCGCGTTGGTCTAGATGTGCGTCAGGACGAACAGCTGCGCTGGGGTCTGCAGTGGAACGCTGGGGTGCCTCCCGTGGAAGTTACAGGGAGCGCAGAACAGTCTCCTCCACAGGCTACGGCGACAGCAGACGAAGGCTGGAGCAAAACATCTCAAGGCTGGAGAAATCCATATACAGCATTGGTAGACCAGAGGATCTCCCGAAAGAGTCTAGATGTTAGAGAATATGACTCAGCATGAATACAACACGACCCCACTCCGAAACGAGGGGAAGCGCCCTGGTATTTAAAGCCCACAGGGGAACTAATTAGCCTGCCACCACAGGTGCGAGAGGTAATTGATAATCGAACAGGTGTGGCCACTGAGAGTAAAGAACGAGAGGGTGGGGGCTAGAGAGAGTGAGTAGGGAATTCCTAACAGTAGGCTTAAAGAAGACAGAGAAAGTTGGTGAGCAGCGGACAAAACCTCACAGTACCCCCCCCTCAACGGGAGCCACCTGGCGACCCAAAACAAATACAGACAGAGTGGCAGGGGGCAAAACAAGACAAAAACAAAAGGTACTGGCCAAGCCAGCAGGGGAAGCCACCACAAGAGTGGGGCTAGCAAAAGAAACAGGGTCGCCGAGGGGTAACTAGGGTAGCAGAGGGGCAACAGGAGGAACTGGCCTAGAGGAAACCGGGCCTAGAGGAACCGGGTCAGGAGGAACTGGGTCCAGAGAACTAGTCTAGAGGAACTGGTCTAGAGAAACTGGTCTAGAGGAACTGGGTCTAGAGAACTAGTCTAGAAGAACTGGTCTAGAGAACTGGTCTAGAGAACTGGTCTAGAGAACTGGTCTAGAGAACTGGTCTAGAGGAACTGGGTCTAGAGAACTGGTCAAGAGCAACTGGTCTAGAGGAACTGAGGGGCAAGCAGGGTAGCAAAGGGGTAACCATGGTAGCACCGGGAAAGGGCTAGCAGAGGGAAGGTTAGCTGCCAGGGCACTGATAGCTACAGGGCCTATGCTAGCTGTACTGCTACATCAACATAGAGGCTGCGCAAGCTGCCGGAGCCAGGCTAGCAGAGGGAAAGGGTAGCTGCCAGGGCACTGATAGCTACAGGGCCTATGCTAGCTGTACTGCTACATCAACATAGAGGCTGCGCTAGCTGCCGAGCTAGGCTAGCAGGGGGAAAGGGTAGCTGCCAAGGCACTGATAGCTACAGGGCCTATGCCAGCTGTACTGCTACATTAACATAGAGGCTGCGCAAGCTGCCGGAGCCAGGCTAGCAGAGGGAAAGGGTAGCTGCCAGGGCACTGATAGCCACAGGGCCTATGCTAGCTGTACTGCTACATTAACATAGAGGCTGCGCTAGCTGCCGGAGCCAGGCTGGCAGACAGGGCTGGACCAGCATGAGAGAACAAGCTAGCTGGAAGGACAGTCCTAGCTGTGTGAGATAAACTGACCTTGCTAGCTGAAAGGGCAGTCCTAGCAGTGGGATAAACTACACAAAAAAGTGGAGGCCATGCAGAGGGACCGGGTTAGCTGCTTGGGCCTGGCTAGCTACAGGGCCTATGCCAGCTGCAAGGCTGCATTAACATAGAGGCTGTGCTAACAGCCGGGGCCAGGCTAGCAGACCGGGGCCATGCAGAGGGAAACTGGGTTAGCTGCCAGGGCATGGCTAGCTACAGGGCCCATGCCAGCAGCAAGGGCTGCATAAACATAGAGGCTGTGCTAGCAGCCGGGGCAAAGCTAGCAGACAGGGGCTCTGCTGAGGGACTGGGTTAGCCGCCAGGGCATGGCTAGCTACAGGGCCTATGCCAGCAGCAAGGGCTGCATAAACATAGAGGCTGTGCTAGCAGCCGGGGCTAAGCTAGCAGACAGGGGCTCTGCTGAGGGACTGGGTTAAAATGTCAAGGACCAGGACCAGGGGCACTGGAGAGGGGGACAAGCTACAGGGGGGTCAAACAGGGCAAAAAGGGGAGCTAAACAGGGCTAACAAGGGAGCTAACAGGGGAGCTAACCGGGGAGACTAACAAGCTAAACAGGGGAGTAACAGGCTAACAAGGGAGCTAAACAGGACTAACAAGGAAGCTAAACTGGGCTAACAGGGAAGCTAACAGGGGAGCTAGAGGGGAACTAGAGGGAACAAGAAAAAAAAGGCAAACTCAACATACACCGTCTGTGCTGGCTGGGGTCGTCGATTTGGTGGGGTCGTACTGTTATGGTTTGTAACCGACCCCAATCGCACAACACAAGACAGGTATGATGGTTTGCCAAGAAACAGATATTTATTGAGAGACAGGGAAAAAGGGCACTGTCCCTTTAAGGGAGAACACAAATACAGGAATATAACAAGAGGGGAAAAACTAGGTGCCTTTAAGAGGCGGGCAGGAAAAGGGAACACTAAGGGAAGGTTAATGAACGCTAGGGGAAAGTTAAAGGAACAGAGGAACTAGAGACTAGGAGAAGTCGGGACAAGGAGAGCTAGGGAACAGGAGAACTGGGGACTAGGAGAACTAGGGACAAGGAACTAGGTGGAACTAGAAGGGGAGAACTTGGGACCAGGAACTAGGTGGAACTAGAAAGGGGAGAACTAGGGAACAGAGGGGACTGAGGCCCGCGGAGGCGGGCTGGGGAACAGGGAGGAACTGGGGACTGGTGGGAAAACATCTGGGCCGCTCTGCAGAACAGAGGAGAGGGTTAATATTCAAAAGGGAACAAACAGAGCAGATGCAGAACAGTCCAAATAAACAAGGTAACAAGGTAATAATATCTTCGTGTGACAACACACAGGGGGAGATGTAATGTCCAAAAATACTATCTAAGTGAGAACAAAAACAGAGTGGGAGATGAAATGTCCAAACTACTAACTAAGTGAGAACTAAAGGAGGCAATACGCTGGGTGAGTGACATCACAATCAAAACTCACCCAGGCGTATGCGTAATGGTACAGGAACAGCAGCGAGACGGGGGCAAGAGGCATCACGCTGGGTGAGTGACATCACAATCAAAACTCACCCAGGCGTATGCGTAATGGTACAGGAAACAGCAGCGGGAACGGGGGCAAGAGGCACCACGCTGGGTGAGTGACATCACAATCAAAACTCACCCAGGCGTATGCGTAATGGTACAGGAAACAGCAGCGGGAACGGGGGGCAAGAGGCACCACGCTGGGTGAGTGACATCACAATCAAAACTCACCCAGGCGTATGCGTAATGGTACAGGGACAGCAGCGGGAACGGGGGGGGCAAGAGGCACCACGCTGGGTGAGTGACATCACAATCAAAACTCACCCAGGCGTATGCGTAATGGTACAGGGACAGCAGCGGGGCGAGGGCATCGCCACCGGGTGGCTGGCTGTCCGAGCCGAGGAACAGAGTGCTGGAACAGTGGCGGTGGCGAGGGTGTCGTCCACCGGGTAGCCGACTGTCGGAGCCGAGGAACAGAGTGCTGGAACAGTGGCGGTGGCGAGGGTGTCGTCCACCGGGTAGCCGCTGTCGGAGCCGAGGAACAGAGCGCTGGAACAGCGGCGGTGGCGAGGGTGTCGTCCACCGGGTAGCCGACTGTCGGAGCCGAGGAACAGAGTGCTGGAACAGTGGCGGTGGCGAGGGTGTCGTCCACCGGGTAGCCGCTGTCGGAGCCGAGGAACAGGGTGCTGGAACAGCGGCGGTGGCGAGGGTGTCGTCCACCGGGTAGCCGCTGTCGGAGCCGAGGAACAGGGTGCTGGAACAGCGGCGGTGGCGAGGGTGTCGTCCACCGGGTAGCCGCTGTCGGAGCCGAGGAACAGAATGGCGCGCCACACCTTGGTGTGCACGTCGGAACCGAGAGACGCATCGGGGTGCGTCTGCGAGGAGGAGTGTGCCAAGCACAAGGATCTTTGGAAGATGCGCGTTGCGCGCTGGAGACTGGAGAGCGTGCCAAGCCCTTGAAGATGCGCGTTGCGCGCTGGAGACTGGAGAGCGTGCCAAGCCCTTGAAGATGCGCGTTGCGCGCTGGAGACTGGAGAGCGTGCCAAGCCCTTGAAGATGCGCGTTGCGCGCTGGTGACTGGAGAGCGTGCCAAGCCCTTGCAGATGCGCGTTGCGCGCTGGTGACTGGAGAGCGTGCCAAGCCCGAGGGTCCGGAAGATGCGCGTTGGTCTAGATGTGCGTCAGGACGAACAGCTGCGCTGGGGTCTGCAGTGGAACGCTGGGGTGCCTCCCGTGGAAGTTACAGGGAGCGCAGAACAGTCTCCTCCACAGGCTACGGCGACAGCAGACGAAGGCTGGAGCAAAACATCTCAAGGCTGGAGAAATCCATATACAGCATTGGTAGACCAGAGGATCTCCCGAAAGAGTCTAGATGTTAGAGAATATGACTCAGCATGAATACAACACGACCCCACGCCGAAACGAGGGGAAGCGCCCTGGTATTTAAAGCCCACAGGGGAACTAATTAGCCTGCCACCACAGGTGCGAGAGGTAATTGATAATCGAACAGGTGTGGCCACTGAGAGTAAAGAACGAGAGGGTGGGGGCTAGAGAGAGTGAGTAGGGAATTCCTAACAGTAGGCTTAAAGAAGACAGAGAAAGTTGGTGAGCAGCGGACAAAACCTCACAGTTATTGTGGCGTCATTGTCTCCGCGATGTCCCTGTGTCGTGCCCGTGTTCCCTGGTGTTTTGTCAAGTGAGTTCGTGCCTGTCTACTCCTGTCGTTTTCTTGTTTTCGCCTCTTTGTTATGTTAGCGACCAGTGCCAGTGCCTTTCGTTTGTTTTGTATTTTGGTTATGATTCAGTAAAATTCCCTTCATTAAGAATCACCCTTCGTCTCTGTCTCGGCTCTTTCATTCTTGTCTGCAAACTGTGTTCGCCTCACCTTCATCATCACCCCCATTCGTAACACTTGTGCCAGCACAGGAGATACGATAAAAAAATGTTGTATAGGCTATATAGATATTTAAATCAATATCTTCCATTTGAATAAAATAGGCAGGAATCAGGATTGTTAAAGCTAATTAGCCTAATCCATGTCAAAAAGAGTAGCCTATAGTAAATCTATACACACACAAGAGAGAGGGAGAATGGCTTATAGCAGACTTAATGATTTTACAATATTTTTGTTTGCTAATGAAGTGAAATGTTTATTATCATCAACTATCCAGTTCGTTTTTATAGTGTAACGCTACTTCAAATCATTGAACGTAGAGGGAGAGAGGGAGAGAGACAGGCTCAGCCCCACCCGCCCCCTTTCCTCACTATTGGAAAACGAAACTGATTTATCCTGTGCCTGTGAGCGTTTAGCTTAGCTTAGTTTAGTTAGCAGCTAATGTTAGTTAAGGTTTTTACTGCGACATGGGCATACAGGAATGGCGAGGATGTAAAGCATGTTAGATGCATTGGACCCATTACTCGCCGCGCGACACACACCTCCGAACGGGAGAGTGATAGAAAGAAAAAAAGGAAGTGAGAGGGAGGAAGGGAGGGCCCCCCCCCCACAAGCTGCCGCGCAGCACACCGAGAGGCAGAGAAAAAAAGAACGGCCTGTCTTTTCTCTCTCTCTCTCTCTCTCTCTCTCTCCCTCCCACCCCCTCCCACCCCCTCCCTCTCTCTCTATCTCTCTCTGTCTATCAGTCGCAGACTGTGTGGACTGACTGTCACTCAAAGTGCTTATGGGCGGAGCCAGGCCATAACAGCCTGAAATCTTGAAGCTGAAAAATTATGGTTTTGAGTACTTGATTAGAAATATAAAACAATGAATTTTTTTGAAAAAAAACGTACTGATGTCTTCAATACACTCACAGGAATTGTGTAAAGTTGCCCAAATAGTGCTAGGAATAGCAGTACATGTCCCCTTTAACTAATGTTAGCTGCTAACGCTTACTAAGCTAACCTGCTAACGCTAACCAAGCTATCGCTGGGAACACTCAGAGCCATCCAATAGTGAGGGAAGGGGGGGCTGAATCTCTCTCTCTCTCTCCTAACAATCCTGATTCCTGAACCTATTTCATTCAAAAGGAATATATTGATGGACATTAGCTATAGTATATAGCTCAGCAGCCGTAACATAATCATTTTATATTTTTTCAACAGCGTCAAAATATGAATTTAAATTAAAATGAATTAAAGAATTGTATAAAGAAATGTCCATGTTCTGTCATCTAATAATATATTCCATTACCTTTTCTATCGGTATCCAAGTCAAAATGTTGGTATCGTGACAACACTATAACATACAAAAGCAGCTGGACAACCGATATCCTTCATGTCTAGTAGGCATCGGCCAATGTGTGATTTTGGTGGTATGTGCTATTGCACAGATGTTTGCCCCTTAGTATGCACACACACGCACACACACGCATGCACACACAGTATACTGTAATATGCATGTAATAAATAGTTTGTTAATAAACTTTAAAAAGTTTGCGTAGAGCCCTGCCTAGTTGTAACAGTGATGGAGGTACTGTATGGAGAGAGAGGAGGTGGGTTATAACAGAGATGGAGGTATGGAGAGAGAGAAGGTGGGTTGGTTGTAACAGAGATGGAGGTATGGAGAGAGAGAAGGTGGGTGGGTTATAACAGAGATGGAGGTATGGAGAGAGAGGAGGTGGGTTGCTTGTAACAGAGATGGAGGTACTGTATGGAGAGAGAGGAGGTGGGTTGTAACATAAATGGAGGTATGGAGAGAGGAGGTGGGTTGTAACAGTGATGAAGGTACTGTATGGAGAGAAATGAGGTGGGTTGTAACAGATGAAGGTACTGTATGGAGAGAAAGGAGGTGGGTTGTAACAGAGATGAAGGTACTGTATGGAGAGAAAGGAGGTGGGTTGTAACAGAGTTGGAGGTATGGAGAGAGAGGAGGTGGGTTGTAACATAAATGGAGGTATGGAGAGGAGGTGGGTTGTAACAGTGATGAAGGTACTGTATGGAGAGAAAGGGGGTGGGTTGTAACAGAGTTGGAGGTATGGAGAGAGAGAGAGAGAGAGAGAGAGAGAGAGGAGGTGGTTGTAACAGTGACAGAGGTATGGAAAGAGAGAGGAGGTGGTTGTAACAGTGACAGAGGTATGGAGAGAGAGGAGGTGGTTGTAACAGTGACAGAGGTATGGAGAGAGAGGAGGTGGGTTGTAACAGAGATGGAGTGCCACTCCACACTCTAGTGATGGGAAGTGTCTCGTCAGCATGATGTGGCCAAGGTCAAAGTTCCACCAACAAGCATGCTTAGCACCGCTATTAATAATGTTATTCAGCATTTGATTTACACCATAACCAACACAGCTACTGTATGTTGCCAAAAAAGACAATCCACAGTCAAATTAACATGCAGGTGCTTTCAGATGAAGGCAGGCGGACTTTTTTTAAGGGATGCCCCTTTCCTCTGTTTGTGTCTGTACTCACTCCCACTCCTTCCTTCGGGCCTGCGGCGTGCTCTGGATCTTGTGGGCCTGGTGGGCCATGATGACGTCCCTCTGGTCCACCGTGCCCCCGCGTCGCCGGTTCATGCTATGGGGGCTCACAGGCCCCGACCCCAGCTCAGATAAGCCCTCGTCCCCCCTGCAGGGCACGTCGAAGCTGGCCGCCCGAGGAGGCAGCCCCAGGTACTCGGGGTCGGCGCGGGGGACCTGCAGAGAGGAGGACCGGGACCCTGGCGCCAGGCCATGGCGAACGGCGGGGCTGGAGGTCCACCAGGCCTCAGGCTCGGGGAGGGACAGGGAGGAGCGTATGTGTGTCCCTCCTCCGCTTGGCCCCCTGGGACCAGAGCCAGACGGAGAGTGGAGGTCGGGCTTGAGGAATATGGACTGGTCTGAACTGGTGAGCATCTTCGGATAGGTCGGTAGCCAGCTGTCTCACCATAATTCTATACGAATGGGGAGAAAACAACAGAGAAAGACATCCAGCATAAGGTGAAGAGAACTTATCACATTGGTTTAGAAAACAGATTTGTTTTTCCATCGCTCAGACACTGTATCTGTCCTTTAAACTTTGATACAATTCAAGGGGCTGACAGGAAGGTCAGATGGGCCAGGGCTTCTCAGACTATGACGCTCACAGTGAATAGAATAGTGGGTCAAATGTCTCCTCTGACTCAGGGCGTCCGACTGGATTGATATTTGAAAAACTGACTAATCGAATGGATCTGGCTGTCTCTGGGCGAACACCTTGACCTAACAGAAACATCTCCCATTATTCACAATTATTGCTGCTGCATGCAGAGGCGATTCATCCTCCACTGCTAACTAGTCTGTAGCAAGTACTAGGCAGGATGCAGAGAGTGAATAGAAAAGGGATGCTGAATATGGAGGAGGGGTGTGTACTGATTAGCAGACCCCACAATGAAAATAATCAACACGTCTTGCTTTTAGGCACTGCATTTGGACGGTCAACATTTATCCTGCAGCTGACTCTCTCTCGCAGGATAAAAATTCTAGCAGGGGCGGCTATGTGGTGCAGTGGGCAAGGCGCTCACCACCAATGCAGGAGACGCTGGGTTTGAGCCCAGCTCTCCGCATTGCTATCAGCTTGGCTGGTCGTTCATACTAATACAATTGGCAGTATTAGGGGGTGGGAAGCTGATGGGTGGGGATCGGACGTTGTGGACAGCGACTCCTACAGGTCGGTTGGTGCGCCTGCGCAGCAGAATCAGGAAGCGACGGGGGCGGCGTGCCCTCCAAACGCAGACCCCCGACGCTGAGAGATCGCGCTGTGCAGGTGAAAAGATGCGACGGCTGCTTCCTCGAGTACCGGAGGGGACACGTGATGTAAGGCTTCGTCCACATTGCAGCCCGCTTGTGGGAGACATGGCCTAACAACGTTCGAGACAGGAGAGGGTAGAATTGGACGATACGAAATTGGGGATGGGAGAAAAATAGAAAATGGGAGAAAAAGTAGATACAAAAAAATATATTCTAGCAGTGCATGTTTTTGGGAACAAAGAAATGACTAACTTGGAACCTACTGCAGCCACCTACGTAGATGAATCTGCGGACCAATCTCTTCCTCCATTGTTGCCGTTATTATTCTCTATGTTATTGAAAGTAAAGTGGAGGACAAGTTTGTGGATGATGATGAAAAAAAAAAAGGTGACAGACTACTGTCTTTCTTTTTTCTCTCTTTCTTGTTGTTTTACTGGAAGAGAGTTGTGTGGGGGCCACGTTAGCCAGGCGGGGAAATAGGAGTTTAATGGGAGGCACAGGAAACAAGGCATTCTCCATTGAGCCAGAGCTGAAAGGAACATGACGGAGTGTGGGAGAGCAGAGGCACAGGGAGGGTGAGTCACACATCGGCAGCAGCAGCGCTCGTCAGACCTGCGCTGGACACGTAACTGTAGCTATAGCTGGAGATGTGCCCTCACCTACACAGAAGAGTCTGCAAGCAGAGGGAAACTAAGAGGTCAGTGAAGACTACAGAGTTAGGGGGAGGGGAGCCGTGGGTGGGTCCTGGGCGTTGTGGACAGCGACCCCTACAGTTCGGTCGGGGCGCCTGCTCAGCAAGGGTAGGATCTGGAGAGGTAGTGCGACCTTCCACACGTTACACTCTCCCAGTGAGAATCCGCGCTGCCAGGCTGGCTGCCGGCTGGCTGCACATGCGTCGGAGGAAAGCATGTGACAGTCTCCGGCCTCTCGGACCAACAGTAGGGGAAAGTGCGCAACAACCAGGAAGGGGGTTGGGAATTGGCATAGCGACTAACAATGGGATGGGAGAAAAATCGGAAAAAGGAGGGGGAAAAAGATAATAATAAAAAATTAAAATAAAAAAGTCAATATAGGTCTCTGAGGTCCCAAACATTTCTTTGCTGAAAATACCACTCAGATGTTGCATTCTAGCATGTCTCTAGAATGCACAGTGAGCTGTGGTGTTCCACAAGGAAACATACTAGGACCTTACTGTTCCTAATTTATGCAAATGTCATGTCATCAGCTTGTGACTGCAACTTGTTCCTGTTCGCGGACAACTCAGCCCTGCTGGTCTCTGACAGGGACAAGTTGCAGGTTGAAAAAGCCATCAGCTCTGAACTCGGCAGAATCTGCACCTGGCTCGCTGATAACAAACTATCATTACACCTGGGTAAAACAGAGTCCATTCTCTTCGAATCAAATAACAAACTCAGCAAGACCAACGGCTTCTCTGTTACAGTGGGTGACAATATTGTCACAAGGAAAGATGAAATTACATACCTGGGTTCCATCCTAGAGGCAAATCTTTCCTGTGACAAAATGGCAACCATTGTAATAAAAGAAAGTCAACCAACAAGATTCTTGTACCGGATCTCCTCTCTGGTAAACAAGAATACCCTGAAGAGTAGACTCTGGCAGGAGCACTCATTCAAGGGTACTACGACTATGCCTACACCTCATGGTACCAAAGCACCTCAAAGGCGCTAAAAACAAGATTACAAACATCACAAAACAAACTGGTCAGACTACTGCTTGACCTTACTCCTAGAACCCACCTCACCCCTGCCCATTTTGACAACCTATGATGGCTTAGAGTAGACGACAGAGTACAGCAACTTGCAATGGGCCTGGTCTACAAGATTCACTACACCACTAAGGTACCCATGTACATGTCCCAAAGGTCAGTGAATACCACGACCACAACACCAGAGGGAGTTCCACAAATCATGTTCAACCCAGATTCGGCTAAAAAAAGGGACATAACACGTTTAGCAATTATGCCACAACAATGTGAATCCCTACCCACATTCAAAACCGCTCTCAAAGAGTACCTACGGGAGGCTGCAATTCAAAACTGGCCCCTGTAAACATCCAAACCCCCCCCCCCCCCACCCAACCCCCTCAAATGTATACTCTCTTTTAGAAACCCTGTCTCTTAAACAGTACTGTATATTTGTATATCTGGTATGTCATAAATGTCTGGATGTAACAGTACTGTTTATCTGTATGTCATGTATGTCATAAATGTTATGATGAATTGAAAATGGGGGACCCTGATGTAAACAAGACGAAAGTATTTCTCTGGTCTGCATCCCCTTAACAATTGTGTGTATTGAGCCGTACTCTATTGTACCCATTCTGCAATCTGTTAATAAAGTTTTCAATCAATCAATCAATCAATCTATACCCTTCTGTTTCAGTCCTGTTCTTGACAGGCTGTTTATGTGTCTGTAGCTTAAAATGCAAATGAAAACTTAGCACGGGAGCAATCGAATACAATTCAGATCAAACTGTGAAACTAGGTGTTGCAGAACCAATATGACTCAAGAGTCAAGAATCTTATATCCCATTTCCCGCTTATACTGTACATACACCAACCAGTATCCACGTATAGTCAGGGGCCACGACAGAGTCAACAAGCGGGCAGGTCACCACACCGAGTGGGCTGCCCAAGACGACGGGCACAGAGACGGCAGCGGGGGCAGCAGGAGGTAGCGGTGGCGGATGTGCACTTGGGAGCAGATCCTCGTCCTCAGACCCCTCTGGGTCTGGGCCTGTTTCTTCCTCTTCCTCCTTCCCATCTGCATCCTTTCCTTTACTCTCCTCCTTCCTCTTCCTCTTCTGTCCATCCAGCCTTTGCTCCGTAATCTCATTTCATTGAGTCCATGTCATTGCCAGAGCCTCAGTGGTTGTATTGCTGGTGCGAAAGTATCCCCTCAGTGTTTAGGACCCTCTCCACCTGCAGGACTAATAGAGCTGGGACTCGGAGGAGCGTCCTCTGTATCAGACTCGGACGGACTCTATATCTTTCTCCCTCTTTTACTAGTTTCATGAATGACCATGGTTTTCCTTCTGTGTGGAGTCTTTGTATTTTAACCTCTCCTGTATGTCAACCACCCAAGCCAGATGGTTTTTGAGTGGGTAGGAGCACGAGGTACAAAGGCACACCATGCAGCTGCGCTGGACCTGGATTTGTTATATTTTGGGTGCATGCTGATGATGACGTGTTTCACCTATTTACAAACAACAAGGTTAAGCTAGGCTAACGTTTTTGGCTGGTTTTGACATCAAATAGAAAAAATATTTGTGAGGACCTCGCCTCCTATTAATTTTCACAGCTGATATGCCCTTTTTGACACCAATACAGCCAACCCAACTCACATAACACACTAGCGCTACATAAACACAACGGGATCATCCCTATGTTCCCCGGGTCCTATGTTCCCCGGGTCCTATGTTCCCCACTTTGATTGATTAATAGATTGAACATTTTATTAATTTTTATTATTTTATTAATTATTAATGTCCGCCTTGTTTCGAACGGTTAAGCTTAGGCCCTCTTTCGAACTGGTTAAGGTTAGAGTTTGGAATCAGGGCTGGTGGTCTAAAATTTTCAATCAATCAATCAATCAAAGCGGGGAACATAGAACCCGGGGAACATAGACATGCTCCCAACACAAGCATACTGGCGTCGCATAAAGACAGAAGTCCAAAAGAGCTGTATAATCTAGATACCAATTCCCTCTCTGTGCATTCAGTAGAAAGCTATCCGGCTGCAAGCTAGCCTAGCTTAGCACAAATGAATGGGAGTGGATACGGACCACTAGCCTAATTTAAAGCTCCAGGTTTTTGGCCAACAGCTAGGCTAGCTGGTCCATATCCACTTCCATTTTGTGCTAAGCTAGGCTAGCTTGCAGCCGGATAGCTTTCTACTGAAATACAGAGAGGAAATTGCTATCTATCTAATTGTCTGACTCAGGAGAAGACGGTAAGTGCATTTCCCATAATGTTGGTGTGTTCCTTTAAAAAGGCATAGTTTCTGAATACAGGTTGTGTGCTATCTGATTAGGTTGTCTTATTTTACAGCTTGTGTGTTAGTAGGTCCATCAGAGACCCAAATGTGTGCACAATGCACTGCAAATGTGGGTTTTTAATCATGGGACCTTTAAATGCTCTCAAGCTATATTCAGGCTTATGGACTATGGTAAACAGATTATGAATGCAATTGAATCAATATGCATGTAGGTTATGAACTAAATCTACAAGACACAAATAATATATGATGGATGGTGATGATATGACTGTTGCCAACAAAATAAATACTGATAATAATAAACTTGTGAGCAGCCCACTTCATCAACAATGTCTAACAGACGCCTCCTGCAGCACAGGGCAGTGTATTCCTATTCATAATTCAGGGAATTTCAGGCTACATCCACTGGACTCGAGAATAAAAACGTACAGTATAATTCATCAAAGTTAACATATCCATTGAAGTCCTGTGTTATTTCGAGTTTGAAAGCCGTTCTCTGGCTGTGATCTTGCAGGCTTTAATGAGTGCGCCCACACTGCTCGCAGAGTCTGAACCTTTTGCCTAATTTGTGCGTGTCAACGCAGGTCGATAGTGTGACTGATAAACGAAAATAAACCGAACTTCCAACAGGTATTTCAAATTAAGATGCTGTTTGTTTTCAGTCAGAGTTCAATCAGTGCACAACGACGCACAATCAATTAAAAACATTACATCTCAGTCAAAACAATTACGAATACAAACCTGCTGAAATGGTCTCAGGGGGGACGGAGCGTGTGCGTCTGTGCGAATAGGAAAACACATCAATTAACTCTCACAAAGATTAATAAATTTTACCTTGGAGTGATGTCCTTTTCTTCATAATATCGACAGTGAGGCACGATCAGGTGGACATGAAGTCAGCCTCTTATCCCAAGTTTAGTGGTTTGAGATGAATTTGCGTGGATGCCTTGAGTGATGCTTACCGCTATGACAAAACTGAGGAGGGTACGTGCCTCGGAGCCAATTGGAGTCTACTGTAGCTGAGATGAACATAAATAGGCACGGGGACACAGGGGAAGAGAGCATGGAAATAAATCCCAATCTGTACTGACTGGCTGTACGGCTATATCTTTCAACATCATTGTTTGAAATGTAATTTAACAGTATTAACTGTACAACCATCAAGTAGGTCAATTAAATCCGATAATTATAATGAGGTTCATGTATCGGAAGTGACCCATGCAAATGTGCCATTATCAGAGTCAGAAAACGGCATTCTTCCATAGATATAAATATAGATAGCCCATATTTACCACTAGATGGGGGACTAGCTATGACTTTAGACTCACATGGATTGAATGGCATTCAGTAATTAAAATCCATTTCAATCACTATCAGTCTTTATGCATGTCCTGAGAACAGTGCTGGCACATCATGTTATCCCTGACACTACACCACTAAGGTACCCATGTACATACTTAAATACTTCCCAAAGGTCAGTGAATTCCACGACCACAACACCAGAGGGAGCTCCACAAATCATGTTCAACACAGATTCGGCTCAAACAAGGGACTAAACACATTTCGCAATTATGCCACAACAATGTGGAATGCCCTACCCACAGCCGTAAAATTATGTGAATCCCTACTCCTTCAAAACCGCTCTCAAAGAGCACCTACAGGTGGCTGCAATTAGAAACTGGCCCCGGTAAATGTGTGTTTGGTTGGCTTGAAAGGGTAGTTAGTGATTAGTGAATGATACTGTCTTGATGAAAAGTTCAACATTTACTGATGCTGAAAATAATATGCTGGGTCAGAAACATTGCTGCTACTCTTCAATCAATCAATCAAATTTATTTGTATAGCACGTTTAAACATGACGCTTGTCAACCAAAGTGCTTCACATAGCTAAGCTAAGTACAAAGAAAAGTATAAAATAAACAGAAAAATAAAATAAAATCAACGGATAGACAAAGGAAAAACAGAACAACACGTCAACAAGTACGGCAAGAGTCAAAGTGAGTCAGGGAAGGCCAGGCGATATAGGTGGGTTTTGAGTTTTTATTTAAAAGACTCGATGGAGGGGGCAGATTTGATGGACATGGGGATGCTGTTCCAGAGGTCAGGGGCTGCGACCGCAAAAGCACGCCCCCCCCCCTACACTGTAAACCCGAATAAGTTTCCAGAACTTAAAAAAATTGAGACCATCCCATGCCTCAATTTTTTTAAGTTGATAAACTCAAATGTTTTCAGTTGGCTAAGACTTACAATTCTCAGTTAAGGCAACTCAAATATGGTCTGTTACTGTGACTTAAGGTTCTCAGTTAAGTCAAATCAAATATGGTCAGTTACTCTGACTTACAGTTCTCAAGTGGAGTCAACTCAAATATGTTCAGTTACTGTGACTTACAGTTCTCAGTTAAGGCAGTTCAAATATGTTCAGTTACTGTGACTTAAGGTTCTCAAGTGGAGGCAACTCAAATATGTTCAGTTACTGTGACTTACAGTTCTCAGCTAAGGCAATTCAAATATGTTCAGTTACTGTGACTTAAGGTTCTCTAGTGGAGTCACCTCAAATATGTTCAGTTACTGTGACTTACAGTTCTCAGTTAAGGCAATTCAAATATGTTCAGTTACTGTGACTTAAGGTTCTCAAGTGGTGTCAACTCAAATATGTTCAGTTACTGTGACTTACAGTTCTCAGTTAAGGCAGTTCAAATATGTTCAGTTACTGTGACTTAAGGTTCTCTAGTGGAGGCAACTCAAATATATTCAGTTACTGTGACTTACAGTTCTCAGTTAAGGCAGTTCAAATATGTTCAGTTACTGTGACTTAAGGTTCTCTAGTGGAGTCACCTCAAATATGTTCAGTTACTGTGACTTACAGTTCTCAGTTAAGGCAGTTCAAATATATTCAGTTACTGTGACTTAAGGTTCTCAAGTGGTGTCAACTCAAATATGTTCAGTTACTGTGACTTACAGTTCTCAGTTAAGGCAGTTCAAATATGTTCAGTTACTGTGACTTAAGGTTCTCAAGTGGAGGCAACTCAAATATGTTCAGTTACTGTGACTTAAGGTTCAACCTTAAATCCATGTGATTAAGTTAACAGAACTCAAAGACATTGAGGCAATCTAATGCCTCATTTCTTTTAAGTTAATCAACTCAAATCTTTAAGTTAATCAACTCAAATATTTGCAGTTACTATAACTTAAGGTTCAGTTTTAAAATCCATGTGAATAAGTTAACAGAAAAATAACTACACAAGCACATTATATCAACTTCAAACAACTCTTTTATTTTTTTCTATTCAAAGAGTATACATATCTGTATGTTAGCAATGTACAATAACACTGTAAACACTGTACACTGTTTTTGGACTATATATGTTAACAATACTATTAGTGCCTTGCAAAGTGCAGATATGAAGTTTTCCCCTTTTTTTGTATGCATTTAGGAGGTTTTGTTCTTCATCGAAACTATTTATCTTACAAAAACATTGTGTTACAACTTCAAACTCTTTATAATTATTTCTATTCAAAGAGTATACATCTATTTATCTTACAAAAACATTGTGTTGCCCTCTCCAACATTATGGCAATGTTAAAATTGAAAATATATATAGAAAATATATATAGAAAATAAATACATGCATGTTATAACATGTACATACAATGTAATGTATATTACACATTTAATCCCTCTGGTCACAATAGTGTAATAATGTTTGTTATAAGGCTCTGAAAATGTTACTGAATGATGTATCAATGTATTTCCAGCAAATATTGAAATAATAAAGGGTCTCAATATGTGCAGTGCACATGACCAGAGCCGTTTACATCCTGGCTGAATTACTCAAATTTGTATAGTGTGGTCATAGAATGAGCAAACATGTTGACGGCAACTATTGTGACCGTTGGGATAACACAGTGTATCTATGTACAGTACAGAATAAAATGTATAGATTATCTGAAAATTGTCAATCCGCTTGGCACATGTAAAATTCACAAACGTTGTGCTGTATATTGGGTCCTGCCAATGTGGAACCAAAATACCAATCCACATTACATGCTATACAGCTGGCAATACTGTTAATAGTGCACATACCTACATATGGAAATGCAGCTGTATTTGCTCCATGATGTATCATGGAACAAGATGGTGTTTTCATTGAAAGAGTTAGTCAGAATGTCAGAGGCACCATCCGTCATTTAGAGCAGGCTATGTTTGCAGAATGATAACTAGAACACTACAGTACTCTGTACTAAGAACACTATACAGTACACTAACTATACTGCCCTGTCAAGGCAGACCGCAGTAACTTCCAAACAGTGAAACTGAGAAAAATGGCTTTAAAGTTTTTTGACTTGCCATCCAAAATGTGTTATAGGTAGATAGATGATAGTACCCAGATTTAACATGTATTAATGAAGTAATCTTTAGGCATACAAAAATATGACGTAGTTATTTTAATTAACCCCAAAAAAGCAGATACTGCACTCTGCTGCACGATTTCCTTAAATAATTATACAGGTAATGTACAGGCAAAGTGCAGTAACTTCAAATACAATGTTGTTTTCCCTCCAGCTTTCATAACTTCACCTAGCCATTTTATTTGGATCATCATCATTCCAATATATTCAGGCATTAAATTTCATTTTCAAAATGGCTAGGTTAAGTTATGAAAGCTGGAGGGAAAACAACATTGTATTTGAAGTTACTGCACTTTGCCTGTACATTACCTGTATAATTATTTAAGGAAATCGTGCAGCAGAGTGCAATATCTGCTTTTTTGGGGTTAATTAAAATAATTATGTCATATTTTTGTATGCCTAAAGATTACTTCATTAATACATGTTAAATCTGGGTACTATCATCTATTTACCTATAACACATTTTGGATGGCAAGTCAAAACACTTTAAAGCCATTTTTCACTGTTTGGAAGTTACTGCGGTCTGCCTGGGTTTTGAGTGTGATTTTGTAGTTACTGCAGTTTTTAAAACCCCATATCTCCAAAACTGAGCGACATTAACATCTGAAACTTGGTCACAAGATAAAACATTTATTGACAAGGTCAATTTCACTCATAACTAAATTTTTACTTTTTTCAAGTTACTGCGGTTAGCCTTGACAGGGCAGTATACTACTGCCTACAAGGGCTCAAGGATACAGTCCCACTCTCAGCATACAAGATCGATGGTCTGCTGCTGCTGACTCCCAAGCGATTCATTCAAGTGAAACGGAACTGAGTCCAGCTAATGGTGAATAGTTATTTTATTAATCAATTATTGTGTCTTTATTCACTCTAGTTGTGTAATTGACCAGTTCATATTCTGTATAAGTTCATATTCTGTATATGTTAATAATAACGCTTCTGTGTTGCGTTTATGGCTCCTGGTATATCGCCTTGTACTCTGTACTGAGAACACTAACTCTACCACTGCCTACAAGCAATGGAAGCAGTCAGAGCAGAGTGGCATTTATGCCCATTGCCTCCTATTGTTCCTCGAGACACAAACGTTTGGGACTTGGATGTTGCCTTTGAGATTCTGATAAACTCTTTCAACTCTAAAACTTACTTGGATGAAATTACAATAATGCCAGCTATAGACGGTTAAGAAAATTCGAACTGTAAAACTCTCAAATGTAAACATATTACATAAAAAATAAAGAACAAGGTACATTGAGTAGTTTGGACCTATTGGCTGAACATCTGCAAAGTAGTACAGCAACTTTTGAAGGTATTATTTTGACATGACAAGACATTTCAGATGAGTTTCTATAGACACACTTTTGAGGTGTTGGTAAGTGCTTTGGGGTAGTGCATAGATTAGTCCAAACATTACAGGAAGGAATCACCAAATCTGGGGAGGCTGATCATGATATGACTTTCAATGACAATAGAGATTGTCACAGGCTGGTAGTGAACTGGACTTGCGTCATGATCACTGATTACAGTAAGGAATAGAAACTCATCTGAAAGAAGGATGTGGGGTGAGGTATTAATTTCCTTGTCATGTCAAAATAATACCTTCAAAAGTTTAATGCAAGAGCGGTCAGGTGACGTAGCGGAGATTGCGTTCGTCACCAACGCTGGAGACACTGGATTCGCGTGTTCGAATCCAACTCCCTGCGTTGTCACCAGCTTGGCTGGCCGTTCACACTAATACAATTTGGCAGTATTAGGGGGTGGGGAAGCTGGCGGGTGGGAATCTGGCGTTGTGGACAGCGATGCCTACAGGTCAGGTCTCGGCGCTTGCTAAGCGGGGCAGGACTTGGTGGAGATACCGTGCCCTCCCACGCGTTACACTTCACCAATGAGAGCCCTCGCTGCCAAGTGAAAGGACGTCACTGGCTGTCGGCGCATGTCTCGGGGGAAGCGTGCGATCGACTCGGGACGCCCTTATACCGACTCGTAGGAGAACATGCATACAGCACCAGGTAGGGGGGGGGGGGGGGGAATTGGCACAACGACTAATTGGGACGGGAAGAAAATCCATTGAAAAATCAGAAGAAAAAAAATGATTGCATCATCAAGTCATTCTTGAGAGTCTGCAACCTGGGCGACAGTTTACCAGCTTCTAGACCTAGTAAAATCTTCTGAATGAATTCTAAAGTGTTGGTAAGTCCCTTGGGGTAGCTGAGGTGTAGTGCATAGATTAGTCCAAACATTACCAGGAAGGAATCACCAAATCTGGGGAGGCTGATCATGATGTGACTTTCAATGACAACAGAGATTGTCACAGGCTGGTAGTGAACTGGACTTGTGTCATGGTCACTGATGACAGTAAGGAGGGCCACTGCAACACCCTGAAGCTCTGGCTCATCAGGCGTGTCCTGAAGGAATGAAAGAGACATAATAATCACAAATAAATCCATGGTTTCTACAAAGTGCAGCACAAAGCTAAGTATATGGAGTTGTGTTTGTAAGTTGTTTATATTTTAGTTAGACATTTTTTTTTGGTGAGAAGGTTATTTTTATTTAACCAGGTTAGTCCCGTCGAGATCAAATATCTCTTTCACAAGGGAGACCTGGAAGGAAGGAAGACTGATACTTAGCATTTTGATTAACTGTTCACTTAATATACAGTTGTACTGTAAATTATTTTCACTCGGACTCACTGTGCAGGTTTTGAAAAATCCAGCGACTTCCTCATGCAGATACACAGGCAGGGCATGGAGAACAGTGGTATGCCTGGTGTGAACATCATGGATTTCCTATTAAGATGTAAGATTAAGAAGAAGAAAAATAATTGTATTATATGGAAATGTTTACTGAACAAAGCGGATTTTAAACAGTCCAATCAGATATGTCCACAAATAACATGTTCACATCTTTAATGCAATCAGAAAAATGGCAAACACAATGGTGGACTAATTGTAAAATTCAAAAGCTCATTTGAATCATTGAACCTGTTCAATGTTACAGAGGTTCGACCTATAACATGTATAATAATCTATTCACCTGTTCATCG
The DNA here is from genome assembly GCF_963971535.1 of Notolepis coatsorum. Classification (NCBI taxonomy): domain Eukaryota; kingdom Metazoa; phylum Chordata; class Actinopteri; order Aulopiformes; family Paralepididae; genus Notolepis; species Notolepis coatsorum. Next base: position 52,799,617 of record NC_140177.1, on the reverse strand, counting down.
TGGATTTTTAAAATGTGAGCCAAAGCATCTGCTGTGTTCCCAGTTTTGGACGCCTTCTGTCTGAATAACGTCATCAGTCGAGGAAGATGGCGGTCAAGCTCAGCGTAGAATGTGTTGGGCAGGTTCTGGTTGGTAATCAGCTGGAACTCTGCATACACCTATATTTAAAAACAGCAGGACAATATAGTATATCAACATCAATTAGTCACTTCAACTTGGTGGATCTCTTACTTTGTTTGGTTTGGGCTTCAGAGCATGACGGCGGGATTTCTGGTCAACCATGTCATTACATGCTTTGCGGAATCGTCGCTGATGACTAGCTCGCGGGGGCGCACAGAACACACACGCAGATGCGCCGCTAGAGTATATAAACCAGGCTTAGGAATCACAAGTTTCACTTTAAAACACACAGAATGTGCCAAATGTTAACACAGGAAAGAGAGAGCTGATCTACATTACCTCAGACTCCATTTTGAGAGCAGGCCAGAGGTCCATGAGCTCTTTCACTGGTGGGCTGGACTTCACTATGGTCTGTCGGCGCAGGGCAAATGTGGTCTGCATCAGCTTGACAAGAGACCTAAAGCACGACATCTTAGAAAAGCTTGCATCTACAATGTATGCTTTCAAGGCTTATCCAAGTGATAAAGAGATAGCAGTGGCTTCTGCGGCTCTGGTCGCCAAACATCCCTGCTTGAAGGAAGCAGGATCTGAGACCGGCTGCAATGGATGGAAGAACAGCATCAAATTCAAGATGGGCAATTTCAGGAACAAGCTGAGACGGGCAGGATGTGAGGAGGTCACTGTAAATGCTGGAAAAAGAGGTAGAAGCAATCCTGATGGCGAACCTTCACATTCCAACATTAAAAGACCCAAGCGAGCAGAAGTAAACTTCCTACCCAACTATCCCCAAGGAGAGGATTCCTTGAGGCTTGAGCAGTTGAGGCAGACAATTGCTGAAGAAGTCAAGAAGACTGAGAAGAACCTGCCCCTCATTAAAGGTGTCTCTTGTTCTTCTCAAATTCGTTGTTTCCGTCTCTAAGTTTCAGCTCAACATCGAATGCAAATGTAGGAACTGGAAAAGGACCTGGAGGCAATCTGCTTAGACGTTCTGGAGATGACATATCTGAAAGTATATCAGTAGATGCGAGAGAGCTGGAGTCGAGCGAAAGTGAAATGTGCACAACAGCTTTTTGTGGCAATTCCGTAATGTCATCAAGGGAAGTAAGTTTCCCATCAAAGTCTGGATCTTCATACAGCAAACTGAAGTCAAGGTCTATTTCCAACTGTTCTTTTATAATCTTGACCAGTGCATCAACAGAGGCGGGTCGTGAACTGAGTTTTAATTTTCTAGCCCGGTCTGTCTCAACAACACGAAGGATCATGGGTTGTGGGGAGGCAGCTGCCATTGTGCTATGGAAACTTGAATGAATCGCTTGGGAGTCAGCAGCAGCAGCAGACCATCGATCTTGTATGCTGAGTGGGACTGTATCGTTGTGACCAGACTGCAGGTAGATGGACAGTGGACAGATGTGGTCCGGTCGACAGACAGCAGCTCAAGGACCTAAGGAGTAGTCATAAACACAACACAGAAAGCGTCATTATTAACATATACAGAATATGAACTTATACAGAATATAAACTGGTCAATTACACAACGAGTGAATAAAGACACAATAATCGATTAATAAAATAACTATTCACCTTCCGTTTCACTTGAATGAATCGCTTGGGAGTCAGCAGCAGCAGCAGACCATCGATCATATATGCTGAGAGTGGGACTGTATCATTGAGACCAGACTGTAGGTAGATGGACATATGTGGTTGTGTGGTTGACAGCTCATAAGACCTAAGATGTTCTATATACCAGGAGTCATAGTCTCGACACAGAAAAGAAACCTCGTTATTCACAAGGTAGATCTGTTCTATTTGGCTAAATGTAGACAGTCCACCACTGACTCTGACGGAGAGAAACATTCCACAGACATAGTCTGTGCCATCAATGGTTACCTTTGATGTCTGGTAGATTGTGTCACTAACTGTGTGTCCTCTAATGTGTACCTGAGCTACTGCTGGTAGAGATGAAACCAGAACAGAGTCAACCCTGGATGCCTGGGTTTTTGGCTTGAAATATGATGGTGAAGCAAGATGATATGCCATCATGTGTTGGTGTCTGATTGCCATCGTCTTCAAGATATTTTTGAAGTTTTGAGTGTCATGCACCACTCTTTTGAAAAAGCGGTGCTTGGCCTCAAATCGCATGGTCCAAACATGCAGCAGGGGTTAGTAGAGTTAGTAGGGACAGTAGGGTTAGTAGGGTTAGGGTTAGTAGGGTTAGTAGGGACAGTAGGGTTAGTAGGGACAGTAGTGTTAGTAGGGTTAGTAGGGACAGTAGGGTTAGTAGGGTTAGGGTTAGTAGGGACAGTAGGGTTAGTAGGGACAGTAGGGTTAGTAGGGTTAGTAGGGACAGTAGGGTTAGTAGGGACAGTAGTGTTAGTAGGGTTAGTAGGGACAGTAGGGTTAGTAGGGACAGTAGGGTTAGTAGGGACAGTAGGGTTAGTAGGGTTAGTAGGGACAGTAGGGTTAGTAGGGTTAGTAGGGACAGTAGGGACAGTAGGGTTAGTAGGGTTAGTAGGGACAGTAGGGACAGTATGGTTAGCTGTGTTTGAGACATGGAGGATAGCCTGCATCTTTAGGAACAAGGAAGATACGTTCATTTTAAGTTGATTTCTTAGATTGTCAGTGTCACATTGATCATCATCATCCACCACTTCTATGCTCTGGCCTGGACATTCTTCATGCAAATCACTAGTGACCTCAGAAATCCTGTCTTGGGGATCCTCAACAACGACAGCTTTTAAGTCTGATGCAAGACTTAATTGGTGTTCTCTGCTTTTATGGCAATTGAATGAAGAGTAAACATTTGTGCTATAGCTACAATCCTTATGGGCATGTCACTGTTTCATTATTTTTTAAATGCTTTCTGAGATGACTTAAGAAAATTTATTCAGAAAAGGGTTCCCGAAATGCGCACAAAGGGCATTTTATTACCACAGGGCTCAGACTCTGTTCTGGTCTACTGCTAAGTTGTGCAGTATGATATCTTGACAAATGAGTACTCAATGCATTTAGCGTCTTAAATTTACAGATACAATCAGTATGGAGGCATGGAAGAGGACTGACTCTGGAAAAGTGGCTGTGTTGCAGTCTGTAGTTGTAACAGGGGTTACAAAACCCTGACTGTATTAAAGATTGCAATATAATCCAACCAGAAATGGTTCTGCAATCACCGGTGTCGATTCTCCTGTGTACATATCCAACGGTTCTCGCCTAGGACTCCTCGGGTGTGGGCACGGATTTAGGCCGCACAGCCTGGATAAGTGCACTAGCTAAAGACACGACGAACCGATGGATGCTGGTCACGGAAGAACTGTAGCCGCACGATACACAATAAATGATCGACTATTACTTCACATTAGATTAAGTCGAACTCAACGTTACTGCGTTAAACTCTGACACTTTAACATTCTATTCGCACGCGGTTCTCAATGCTCTATTTAGATGCAAGGTTGCTCACTTCACTGCACGTTGACTCGTGGTGAAGGTATTAAGGTTTTGGTAAGACTACTGCTGTTTACACCTGCGCCGTATTTATACGTAAGGTGAATATCTAGTCCCAACCTCAGTTCTTGTCTCGTATTACTACGCAGACTCTGGGCATGTACTGACATGCCCGGAGTTGCCTTTGAACTTGCCGTTGGGGGCTTGGTCGTTGGCGCCTGGGGCCGCT